>NW_008662511.1:78444-84954 GCF_000695815.1 Acanthisitta chloris
GGTCCATGGGCACCCTCTGTAAGCGATGGGACAAAGCTGGTGGCTCAGAGGGATGTGAGAGAGGGAGCGCTGGCCTGGCAAAGGGCTGTGCTGTGCCTTGGCAATGTCAGAGTGCCCGAGATGGCCGAATGCTCCGGAGCAGGCTGCAAAGCATAGTGCTCATTCACCCGCCGGGGGAGTGGACGTGCAGCTGGGTCAGCCTCCTGCCAGTGGAGGCACCTGCAGGATGACACTTGGCACAGGAACCCCAGAGCTGCTTCCCTCCTGGGCTGTGTGGGCGAGGTTGGCTTTCCCTGTCAGGGCTGAAATGTCTTTGCTGGTGACTGCAAGGGAACAGGGTAGAAACCAGACTCTGCACAGGGCTGTATTTGGATTTTTGCCCCTCTAGAAATCCCATGAAAACCTACTGACTTTATCGGGGCTGGCCCCCACTTCCCCCGTGCCAGGGCAGCAGAGCGAGGTGCACAGACAGCAGGCGAGGCCCTGAGGCAAGCTTGGACAGCCGCCTGGCTTTCCGCCACAGCTCCTCCATCAGTGGTCTTGGCGGCTCTTAGCAGAGACTGCAGGCGTGACTGCCAGTTTGAGGAATCGTGTCGTTAGCCATTGCACTGTAAAAACAAACAGCAACAACGGGAGGGTGATAAACATATCAGGATGCTGCAGAGCTGCCAGCTTCTCCCCCAGCTCCGAGCCCTTGCGTGGTGGTGGTGGGCTGGCAGTGCTGCCCTTGCACCAAGGAGCTGTTTGGGACTGGTGAGCTCCGTGCTGGAGCACTGAACCCGAGTGTCATATTCTTACCCAGGCAGCCCAGCACTATGGGAGAGGGAGAGGGAAACCACGCCGTGTAATGCCACTGTCATGCAATATGGGTGCATGCCACCACTTGGTGCTGGTGCTGAGGAGAGGTGCAAAAGCAGGGCACACTGGAGAAGGGGTCAGGCTGCGACAGGGGACGTGTTTGCTGTAGGGAGGGTGTGGCAGGGTCCTCGTTTTGGACAGCTGCCTTGGCCATCTGCCACGCGTGCAGCGAGAGCAGGGTGCCACATGTTGGAGGGCAGCAGGGGCTGGAAATAGCTCACATCTACCTCCACACCAAGCACCCAGCCTGGCTTCATGTCTCCAAGTGCTTTCCGGGGCTGGTCTTCACCTGCCCAGCCACACTTCCCCACGTTATCTGCATACGGGAACCTCAAGAAGTGCGAGGGGCTCCCTAGTTTGAAGCTGGTGCCACAGCGTGCACTGCTGGTCACCACCAGGGCAGGTCCAAGGCAAACTGAGGATAAGGTCCAGGAGTTCCTGCACTGCAGAGGGTGTCTGGGCCAGGGAGTGGCTGCTTGTTTGCTTTCTTTAATGCTCAACTGTAGCCAAAGCACTGTTTTAATTTGAAATTTGGCAGGGATATAGCCTTTCTGTAAACTGAAGTAGTTCTGTGTTTCTGGAGGAGTGGGGAAGAGAGAAGTGAGGTGGATTTTCAACTGGAAATGGAGCGATGGGGGATTTAGAGGCAGTGCTTCTGCCTGGTGCCTATGCTGCTGCTTTTTCCCAATTCCCGGAGGGTGGGAGGTGTCACCCCCAGCCCCCGGGGCTCCCAGCCGGAGGAGCGACGCTGCGCTGCCGCCAAGCAGAGCAGTGTCAAGGCAAGGCCACGGCGGCTGCTCTGCTGTGTCAAAACAAAATGATGTGTGTTGGAGTCACGCTACTGCTGTGGAGAGAAAAGAACTGGGAATGAGCAAAGAGAGAAAAGCAAGGATGAGAACAGAGCCAGAGCTCTGTCTCTCTCTGCCAAGGCTGGGAAGTGGCAATTTCTGATCCCGTTTTCCTGGGTTTGGCTGCATTTAATGTTTCAGGCCCTTGTGGGCACTGTTTGGCAGCAAAGCAGCAGTGCACCTCCTACGCTCCCCTTGCTGGGTGGGATAGCACTGGCCAAGAAGGATGTTGTAGCAGCAGGAGAGGGGGCTGAGCATGTAGCTGGCTGCTGCCCTCTGGTCCTTTCCACAGTGGGGAAAAAGACCATGTGCTGCATAGTTCCCCAAAACCAGCAATTTGTTGTTCCTCCTTCCTCCTACATGCTCTGCTCTTCTGTGCCAGCAGGCACAGCCACAGATTTCACTGGGGAGTGAAAGAGTAGGTAGCAGAGCTCACAAGCCACCATCACCTATCTGGTGCATCCCCTTCAGCCCCAGAGCCCATGAATCCTTGTGGAAAGAGTAGGAGCACGGGGATGGTGGGAGTGCATCCTGGGTGCTCTCCAGGTCAAACTACCCTGTGCAAGAGCAGCTGTGGGCAGGCAACAAAAAGAGCTAGAAATTGCTGCTAGTTTGACATATTGCTCGGGAAAGACATCTCCTGCTGCAAGGCTCATTTTGTTCACCCAGAAATTGCCCAAGAGGCTCCATGGTCACCATCTGCAAATGCCTGTGTGTCAAGAGATGTGCGGTGATAGAGCTCTGCCCCAGGGTTGAGGTGACCCAGCAGGAGGCAGAGCTTAGTGCCTGGCTTTAAACCAAAATCAGTCTAGCAAGAAACACCAATTTTTTTCTTGACAGTTCTCATTGACCTCGGAAGAATGTGCCCAGGTTCGAGCAATCAGGAATGGTTGTCCTCTCCAAAACAGTAGCTCTTGTCTTGGTGCAGAGGTCTCTGCCTGGGACATTGGGTGCTGTGGGTAAGCCCATGCAGATGGGCTGGCATCGAGCACATGTGGTGGTGGGAAGTACATGCCAGTCCATAAGACACACTGAGCTCAGCCTTGGAGAGGTGAGCTGCCTTGGGCAGGTTTGGAGAGCTTTCCTGCAAGAGGCACATGTATGTCTGCAGTGGGCCACCAGAGAACCTTCTCTGTTCTTGTGCCTTCCTCGTCTGCACTCGCCCAATCTCTCCTACCCTTGCTACTATTTTGAAACAGATGTACATTGAAGCTCCTTATTCTCTGGGAATACTGATTCTCTCCTGCTCTCCCTTCATGTGAGTTCATACAAACATGGTACTTAAGCCAGTCCTTGTCTTTGATTAGAATTTTATCTTTCTTTTTTCAGGTCCCATAAATTAGCCTTTTAGCTGGCACTGCTCTCAGATCCAACAGATAACAGCCTGTCTCAGCATCTGGCTGTTTCCAACATCATTGTTAACATCATCTTTTGGGCATGACTGACCAGGTGCTCACATCCATCATTCAGCACACAAGCTTTAAAAAGGGCCTTTCACTCAGAAGAAAACATTCCTCATGTTTAAATGCAGTTTCCAGTAACTTTTTTGTCTCCCTTTCTCCAGTATATTTTTTCCCTCTATAAAATGCAAAGTGAATTGTGCCTGGGAGCTGCCCTTCAAGGAAGCGTCTCTCCACGGCACAGAGCAATGTGTGTTTTTCCCATTTTGTGCAGCAGCTTGCAAGGCTTTTTTGGGGACCACCTTCCAAGGGGGTCTCTTCCTCTGGCTTGCTCCACTTGTGACAGTATTGCTGTGACTGTCCCAAAGGAGCCTAACTGACGACAAATAGCAGCCTAGATTGTAAATCATCTGCACTAGAAACTGAACCGAGACCACCAGCTTCAATTCTGACAGACACCCAGAGAGCCCAAGCTGATTCAGTTGATGCCTCTAGAAACCCCAGTATGGAAAAAGATACGTCAAGTTATATTTTTCCAAAGCTGGGGTAGAGCTCTGCATGATAACATACAATGGAATAGCAATTAAATGGCATGTGGGGAACAGAAGAGTAAGGGTCTGAAGAAGAAGGAGAATGGGTGAGGAGGAAGATATAATTTAGACAGGACTTAAGAGTCATATTAGCATGGGGAATTGAGCAAATTGCTAGAAGAGTAAATAGATTCTGGGCTGGGCTTTTTGTATTAATGTTCTCTCTTTTCAAGTTTTCCCAGTGCTCCTTCCTTTCAGGCTGGAAGAACTGGTGTTCTTTTGAAAGCGTTGATTAACCAATACTTCATTTTTTTTCTGGCTTTTCCCTCAAGGTTACCCTGGAAATAGCAAAAGTACCAAATTGCTAGCTTGTTCTCACACAAAATTTAGAGGAGCTACAATATAGAAAGGCAAACGACTTCCAAGAGCCTTTCCCCACACATGGACTCCTTGGGCAGACTGTGGTCCAGTTTTGACCTTTGCTCTTCTTCCAGTAATATGCTGTTTCTGTAGGGTTGTGTGGGTGACACAGAGAGCAAATCTCACTGCTTATCCTTCCAATGGATGACTAGCAATGCAGATATCTCCATGCATGAACTGCTTTGCAAGTTATTTTTCCACATGTTTGGTTCTAAATGTTTGCAAGAGGCCCTCAGGCAGTTGTACCAGCCCTAAGATGTTGCCATCTGGGCCTGTCAGTTTGAGAAGTGTTGAGAAATCATGTGAACTCACTGCTAAAGTGAGGATTTACAGAAGACAGTGTGTACCTGTGTTTCTTCAACAAGCTACCAGCAGCCTTGAATCAGCTTAACTACCTGACTCACTAGATGAAGAGCTCATCATCAGGAAGGGCAGGTGTTGGGTTGTGCAAATTCCTGTTGCCAGATTCACCTGAAAATTCAAAGATGTCCTTTAATCCTTTGAGTGCAGATACAATTCCACCCAAGGAACAGGTATTTGGGAAGGTATTGTTAGCACCACCACAGATGATCACTGCAATCAGGTGTAAGGTGGTGGTGGGGCAGCATGGTGTTCAGCAGACCACCCTGCTCTGGAAGTGAACCTTGTAATGTTGCTAGCAGGGATTACTTGATACTTGGTATAGCAAAAAAAATGGATTTGACAATTCAGGAGGCCCTTTCAAGTCCTAAATATCCATGCAAATATGAAGAAATCTTATTTTATAAGGTTTTGAATAATTTCTTTGCAAGTGGCTTTTTAGCCATAAGGTACACTCTTTGGGTTGTTTATGAGTAACCTCTTTAAACTCTTCTTGCCACTTTTACACATGATGCAAAGTAGTCTTAATTTCCAACCACAACTATTTCAAGGGTGTGACTTTTACCCCTTTCTAATAGGCCCTGATTTTGTGCATTCCTGATCATTTTGAGACACCTTTTCAGTTGAGAACCCCAAGTTACAGTCAGCTTTGAAAAATCTGAACAGGTTGAAATGAAAGGATATTTTCTTTTGGAGAAGTGAAAAAGAGCCATGGTAACTGTATGCAGACGTAATGCTAGGAAGACCACACAGGAAAATAACTTACTTCTGGTCAGGTTATAGTATGTGCATTTGGTTACTAGCCTTTGGTCTGTGCTGAACAATAAAAAGAAATGTCACCACTAAAAGAAATTTGGATCAGAGAAATGTTAACATAAATGCCTAGATATGGGCACCCATTTCTCTCTCTCCCCATTTCAACCAGCTTTTGCACTAAAACATAAAAATTATGATATATGAATTCCTCAAATTACTATGAATTTATCTGAAACCCAGTGAGAAACTGGGTCATTGAAGCTTTGTATCCAGTAAGATGTATGGGAAAAGATGAAAAGTAGAGTGTGTGCTAAATGGATCCAGCTTTAGTGGCAAGTAATCACAGGCACTAAGATCCTATTCAAAGATGTACGAATAATACCCATGAGCATGTTAATAGTGAATTAGGGCCATTATGCAGACACCAGTGACAATATGTTAGTGCTATTCAACTTGTCTGGTTTCTTTGCTTTTCATTCACACTGTTTTCTTCTTAAAAGCTGGTCATTTGGTGGTCATGAAATGTGATATAGTGGGAAGATCCTGTTCTCTCAAGTGTGCTAGAGTCTTTGTTGACTTTGTCCAAAGGAAGGAGACATGCAGTTCTTCCTCCTTCCACGAGGAAGAGTCTTGCAGTAGTTTAACTAATACTTTCTTCTGTCCAGTCTCACAATCCAGTGACCAGTGGCAATAACACGCCTGAAAGGCCTCTTTTAACAAATGGTGCTTCCCATTTTGTTGTTTTAGTGAACTTCCCAAGAGTGGAGGATGACTTTCCAAGCTCTGAGCAAGACTTTGAGGACAACAATGATCCAGGTTGGTGCCCAAATGCCACACAGGCAATTTAGCTGGGGGAGCTTCTGTTTCAGTATCAGATGCTATGACTACTCACAAACTTCAGCTTTAATGGGGGTTAGGAGCTAGAACACACTTAAGAACATCCACTGAAGTGGTGGCTTAGCGTCTGGACAAAGACATTAGTTTTCTTTTCCTGTTTTCAACAGGCAGCAACCTTGCAAAGTCAAGATATTGTATTTGTGCTAGGACAAGTGGAACTGATCTTTCAAGCATTAATTGCTGCTTGCATGGCATTTTTGACTTGTAAATGAAGAAAATTAAGTCTGAGAGCTGTGACAGATTGTTTCCATAGTTTTGAACCCAGTGGCACTGGAAGGGCCAGAGTTTCAGTGAGTGTAATATGCTAGAATGCTACGTAAATAGGCTGATGTGTAAAAGTGAATTAGGGTGCCTAACTTTCTTGGCAATTTGGTGCTTCACATTATTTCTAGACCTGAGTTCGTGAATCCTGCTGATATTCACACATACATATACATATAT
>NW_008662512.1:0-1213 GCF_000695815.1 Acanthisitta chloris
GATGGGAATTAAATGGCTTTTCAGGCAGTGATCCTGTTAACAGGAGGATTTACTCCACAATGAGGGCGGATAGAGGGTGTTAACAAGGTGTGAAGGCATTATCCCATGGGATATCCTGGAAAATCCAGGGAAAACGGGAGAGCCTCGAGGTCCTAACCCCTGGCTGAGCTCTCGGGGTGCTCAGTCCCACTCCTGGGCTGCTCCCTCCCCTCTCCCCTCTCCCCTCTCCGCTGCTCCCCACATATTCAAGGGAAGCCTTTGGAATAATGATGACTCCGTTCCTGCCCTGGTGGATTTCGCTTATTATAATTTCAAGCAGCGAAACTTTGCAAATCTTTGTTTAACCCTTTCCCCCAGGTCTGAGCAAAGGACAAGGCAGGAACGGCCCCAGAAAGCTGATGTGGCCCAGGCAGTGCATTCCCACGAGCTCAACCGTTCAGCTCCAAAGGTTAGGGATGAAAAATGGAGCGTGGTGAATCACAGCTCTGCCCCAACAGACTCACTCCGGCCTGGGGCTCAGCCTGCCAAGGGTCAGAGCACACTCAGCTGCAGGGAGAGCAGGTCTAGAAGCTTCTCTGCAGATGTGACAACTGCCACGAGGTGTCTGACAAGGGACTAACAGCAACCGTGGCCAGGGAGGATGTTCACAGCTTGTCCTGGTGTGAATCGCTGCCCCAGGCAGGGGAGTCTGACAACCTGGGAATGCTCTCCCTGCTCAGCCTGTCCATCCTGGATCCTTCCCACCCAGCAGTGTCTGACAACCTGGGAATGCTCTCTCTGCTCAGCCTGTCCATCCTGGATCCTTCCCACCCAGGGCAGGAGCAGTGTCTGATAACCTGGGAATGCTCTCCCTGCTCATCCTGGATCCTTCCCACCCAGCAGTGCCTGCTCTGTGCATCCTCCCAGTCCAAAGCCAAACATCCTGGGGCAGGAGATTTAACAGGCATTACCTTTTTTTTGCCTGTCACAGTCCATTCCTTCAGCACCTCACTGGCATTGCCTGGAAGGAAACACACAGAGGGATGAGCAGGGGGAGGCAGCACTGGGACACGAGGAGGTGTCTCCACACCCCCAACACTCCCTGCGGCCGAGTTTCAGTTCCCTGCGCTGATGGCAGGAAAGGAGGAGTTTCAGTTTTGTTTCTGGAGGAGCTCAGAGCTCGGGTCGTGCCGAGGTCAGGGCTGGGCTGGGCTGGGCTGCTCTCCCCGGGGCT
>NW_008662512.1:1648-6891 GCF_000695815.1 Acanthisitta chloris
TGTCCTCAGCACACTCCTCCCTGCACAGCTGTGTCCCCAAACATGGGACAAACAGGCCACAAATCCTCCACCAAGCTCCTGCTGCACTGTCCTCCTGTGCTCGGCCGTGTGGAGGATCTCCAGGAGCTCCTGCTGCCCTGGCACACTCCTCCCTGCCCAGGCAATCCCCAGCCAGGCCCCAGACCCTCCCTGCCCTCAGCCTCCAGCCCCACCACCTTCCATGAAGGCCTGGACTGTCTTGTCCACGCAGTTGTCGAAGTGCTGCAGGACCAGGACGATCTCGTTGTTGCTCCTGTTGGGGACGATGGCCCTGACAGCACCGATCTGTGGGACACACGTGGGCAGGGGTCAGTCACAGCCAACAGCCCCCCAGGACACCCTGGGGCAGAGCTGCCAGGACAGGACGGTGTTTCCTCTCAGGGAGGAGGTGAAGACAGAGAACTCTGAGCTCTCCCAGGGCACGTGGGGAGGGAAAGTCTCTCCAGGCACATTTACCTTCTCCTTCATGTTCTCAAAGGTTCCTCCCTGGGCCATGACGGTGTTGGACTGCACATCGAAGATGAACCCCGAGGGATCTGTGGGAGGAGAGGGAGGGTCAGTGAGGAACAACCAGCACAAGACACAGAGCAGGAGGTCAGCCCTGAGCTCTGACTGTGCCAGGGGAGACTGAATCCAGCAGCTGATCCACAACTTCCACCACACAAACACCTCTGGGTGTGAACCTTCTCCTGATCTCCAACCTGAACCTGTCCCAGTGCCAAACACCTCTGAGTGTGAACCTTCTCCTGATCTCCAACCCAACCCTGTCCCAGTGCCAAACACCTCTGAGTGTGAACCTTCTCCTGATCTCCAACCCAACCCTGTCCCAGTGCCAAACACCTCTGAGTGTGAACCTTCTCCTGATCTCCAACCCAACCCTGTCCCAGTGCCAAACACCTCTGAGTGTGAACCTTCTCCTGATCTCCAACCCAACCCTGTCCCAGTGCCAAACACCTCTGAGTGTGAACCTTCTCCTGATCTCCAACCCAACCCTGTCCCAGTGCCAAACACCTCTGAGTGTGAACCTTCTCCTGATCTCCAACCCAACCCTGTCCCAGTGCCAAACACCTCTGAGTGTGAACCTTCTCCTGATCTCCAACCCAACCCTGTCCCAGTGCCAAACACCTCTGAGTGTGAACCTTCTCCTGATCTCCAACCCAACCCTGTCCCAGTGCCAAACACCTCTGAGTGTGAACCTTCTCCTGATCTCCAACCCAACCCTGTCCCAGTGCCAAACACCTCTGAGTGTGAACCTTCTCCTGATCTCCAACCCAACCCTGTCCCAGTGCCAAACACCTCTGAGTGTGAACCTTCTCCTGATCTCCAACCCAACCCTGTCCCAGTGCCAAACACCTCTGAGTGTGAACCTTCTCCTGATCTCCAACCCAACCCTGTCCCAGTGCCAAACACCTCTGAGTGTGAACCTTCTCCTGATCTCCAACCTGAACCTGTCCCAGTGCCCAAACACCTCTGGGGGGAGAAGAACCTTCTCCTGATCCCCAACCCAACCCTCTCCCACTGCCCAAACACCTCTGGGGAAGAGCCTTCCCTGGAACACCTCCAGCTGCTCCCTGTGTCATGTCCCTGTTCCCGAGAGCAGAGATTGCTGTTGTCCCTCCTGAAGAGCTGCAGACCCTGAGGTCTCCCCTCAGTCTCCTCCAGCTGAACAACCCTCAGCCCCTTCCCCAGCTCCCTCTCCCAGGCATTCCTCCAGGAAACCTGCTCCTGATCCCAGCCACAAGGAGTTAAGGAACGCCCGGAGCCTGGGAGCGGTGTGGGTACCAATTTCCTCTGCCTGGAGATACAAATGGCAAGCAGACTGATAAATGGCTCTGGAGATCCAGCAGGCTGTGTTCCCTGCCAGCTCCCAGCTCCGAGGTAACGCCTGGATGTTCCAAGAGAGACCCATAACGGAGACAGCCATCACCCACGGCGCCGCCGCCGCCAGTGAGCAAAGGGCACATAAATCTCCAACCCAGAGATCCTCACCGGGTCCCAGGGGCTGCTCCTGCCAAGCAGGCTTCACTCAGCCTTGCTGAGGAAAAGGGATGTGGTTTGCAGGGACAGAACAGGGAGAGAACTGGTGTTCTGCCCCTGAGGTTCTGAGCCCATCAGAGCCCATCCCTTCCCAGGGAGCCAAGGAAAACCTCCTCTGAGCATTCCCACTCTGCACCATCAGCCCCTTCCCCAGGGAGCCAAGGAAAACCTCTCCTGAGCATTCCCACTCTGCACCATCAGCCCCTTCCCAGGGAGCCAAGGAAAACCTCCCTCAGACCACCACGTCCAACCACTCCCCAGCACTGCCAAGGCCACCACTGAACCAGGTCCCCAAGTGCCACATCCTCAGGGGCTGCAGCACTTCCAGGGGTGGGATGTGGATCCACAAAACCACAGGATCCTGCTAGGGCATTTCATGGAGCCAGGGAATGGTTTGAGGTGGGAAGAGCACAAATCCCACCCCATCCTGACACCTCCCACCAGCACAGGATGCTCCAAGCCCCATGGGACACTCCCAGGGATGGAGCAGCCGCAGCAGTTTCCCTGTGGGTGTGTTGGGGTCTCCAGCCCAGCTCGATCCAGGACATCAACACCCCAAATCCTCTCAGGGTGGTTCCTCCCCCTGCCTGGAGACTTTGGGCTTCAAACCTCCCCTGATGGTTCCATGGACACATATTCCTTCCCCAGCTGTCCAACAAATCCCTTTTCCTTAGGAAACACACACGATCCAGGACATCCAAATCTCTCAGGGTGGTTCCTCCCCCTCCTGGATGCTCCGGGGGGACCCCAAGCCCCTCCTGCTCTGCTCGGTCCCTTCCCTCCCGCAGCGTGGGACGTGGGGAGGAGACACCCCATTGCCTCCAGACGTTGATGGAGCTCTGACTGAGGGAGCCCCCCCAAGGCTGACAGGGCTGAGCATGATGGAAAGGTCAGGCTGGAGCTCCAGGCACAGCTGAGTGCTCAGAGCCCTCCGGGAACGTGAGCACCGGCACCACCTCCCAGTCCTCCATCTCCACAGCCCCAGGAGGAACAGCCACCCCTGCCCTGAGCTCCACTGCGGAGCACAGGGCGACAGGAACCCCGGGACCACCACCGAGTCCAACCTGAGACCATCCCCACCCCCTCAGCTGCACCAGTGCACTCCAGGAGTGCTGACTCCACCACCTCCCGGGCAGTTCCAGCCCCTCACTGCTGCCTCTCCCCTCCCCAGGCTCCCCTGGAGTCACTTCTCACGCCGGGGCTGTGCCCCAGAGCACTCCCACACAGCCACAGCAGCTCCAGGCACAGGAATCTCCCGCGGATGGAATTTCTGACGCTCACGTGGGCACCAGCACTCCCAGATCTTGGAGCTGACAGCTTGGTGGGAAGGGAAAGCTCCTTCCCCGAGCCAGGAAAAGCTTCCTGAGCCAGGGAAAGCTCCTTCCCCGAGCTAGGAAAAGCTTCCTGAGCCAGGGAAAACTCCTTCCTTGACCCAGGAAAAGCTCCTTCCCTGAGCCAGAGAAAGCTCCTTCCCCATGCCAGGACAGCTGCCTCAGCCAGGGAATGCTCCTTCCCTGAGCCAGGAGAAGCTCTTTTCCCAAGCCAGGGAATGCTCCTTCCCTGAGCCAGGAGAAGCTCTTTTCCCAAGCCAGGGAATGCTCCTTCCCTGAGCCAGGAGAAGCTCTTTTCCCAAGCCAGGGAATGCTCCTTCCCTGAGCCAGGAGAAGCTCTTTTCCCAAGCCAGGGAATGCTCCTTCCCTGAGCCAGGAGAAGCTCTTTTCCCAAGCCAGGGAATGCTCCTTCCCTGAGCCAGGAGAAGCTCTTTTAAACCAGCACTGGGGATGCGACAGGTATCCCAGCCCAAGGGCTGACCCCCCTCCTGCCCCGGAGGTGTTTCCAGGGACACAGACAACAGGCACTTTACAGCCCTTTCCAGCTAAGATTCCATTAAATCCTCAAACATTTACAGGCTCTGCAGCTTTCCAGGTCAACTCCCACAGAGACCTCGGATAATGGGAAGCAAAAAGCTCTTAAAGCCGAAGCACTTGGCTCCAATTTGCTCTGATTCCAGGGAACTCAGGCAGTCCCAGCACAGGGAGAATCCTGAGCCGCTCGTGCCCAGCTAAGTGGGCAGGAATTAATGTGCTTCCCAGGACAGAGGAGCTGGAATGGCTTTACCCTCCCAGGCCGTGCTCTGAGGCACAGCAGAGCAGTGAGGAACAGCAGGGAAAAGGCATTTCTGGAATAAACAGGTGGAAGAGGTCAGAGCCACGGAGAGTTTGGGAGCTCCAGGATTTCTGTGCCTTGCAGGGATCTGTCAGTCTGAGCCTTCCTTCCCTTCCATTCCCTCACAATCCCTCGTGGAATACAGCACTGCATCCAGCCAGGCCCAGACACATCTGTGCCAGAATTCCAGGCCTGGTTCGCAGCCGGAGCCGTCTTGTCCTCAGCACAGATCTCGGGCCCAAAGAGCCTCTGGAATTCGGGCCCAGGATGGAATTCTGTGCCCAAACTGGGCACAAGGACTCACAGGTCATTCCCTGCTGGGATTCACCCTGGGCCAGGGCCCTTCCCAGGAGGACAAACAGGTGGATGGCAGCACACAGCTCCACGTCCTTCCCTGCCCTCTGCCACGAACTCCAGCGGGAAAACCATTCCCAGCCCGGCCAGGGGAACGTTCGGCAGCCGAACATTCCACACTGAGAATTCCAGAGGAGTCCCAGGCTGCTCCTGGCCAGGCCGGATCCAATAGAATCCACGCGGCTCCATATTCCCACCCCAGACCCCTTCCCTCTGGGAATCCACTGCTTCCCGGTGGGATCTCACTGACAAACCACAGCCACAGCTCCTCCCTCCACCTGGGAGCATCCCCAAATCCTCCTCTTCCAGCTGGGATTTCCCCTCAGCCGAGCTCCGACCCAAGACGACTCCTTGAGCCCTCCAAGTGCTTCCCCAGGCACCGAGTCCCGCACTGACACCCCTCCAGGATGATCCCAGCCCCATTTCCATGGCTAATTTCCCGGGATCACACACGGATCTGGCTGCCAGGGCCCTCAGGTCGCAGTTTCCACGCTGGAGCCGCTGGGAAAAGCTCCTGGTGGAGGGAGAGGACAGGGACTGGCAGAGCAGGAGCCTTCCATGATTACTGAATCCAGGGAAACCAGCAGAGCGTGGCCTCGGCCCCTCTGGAATTAACACTCCTGTGCCAGGGCGAGGGGAGAACAGCT
>NW_008662512.1:6933-10360 GCF_000695815.1 Acanthisitta chloris
ACATCCTCCTGCCCATTTTTCCCAGGAAAAGCCGTGGGAAAGGCCTCGCTGGAGCCACATTCCCAACGGGAGAGGAGCCAGGCTGAGCCATCCCACCCCAAACCCAGGGACTGCTTCTTAACAGAGCCCCAGGCCAGGAGGAGCCACTCCACACCTGTCCCAAATTCCCAGATTTTGGGGGAGTGAATCCCATGAGGGGCCCAGACTCTCCCAAAAATCCATGCTGCCCCCGGGCAGATCCCAACAAACCCCTCGAGCAGAGCAACTTCCCCACGCCTGGTTTGTTTGTTTTCCCCGAGCGTTTTCCTAGCGCCGCTTTCTCCTCCCTCCTCCTCGTTTTTATTCCCTCCTCCTTTTCCCTGCGGGAGCGGGACCAGGCATTCCCAGCAGCCCCGGGAAACGCTCCTGGAAATGTCAGGAGGCCCCACAGGTCGGAGATGTCGCCGAGAAGTGACGAGTGACACGACAGCTCCGACGGGAGCTCCCAATTAAACCTCGGGAATGTGCTCCCGGCGCTTCCCAATTAATCCTCGGGAATGTGCTCCCTACCTTTGGTGCTTTGCTTCCTGGACATCTCGGCTCCGGGAGGGGGAAGGATCCTGCCCTGGGAATTCCTGGAGGTCTGCGGGATCACAAAAAAAAAAGGGAATTAGAGAGGGAATAAAGCAACGGAGGTAAAGGGGAAATTGCTGCCCTGGTGATGGAGGGAATTGGTGAAAAGGGGGAGAGGAAGGAGGAAGGAAAATCGGAAATTAGAGGAGTGAAAATAGGGAATGAGAGGAGTGAAAATAGGGAATGGGAGGAATAAAACCAGGGAATGGAAGGAGGAATAAAAACCAGGGAATTAAATGAATAAAAACTGAGAATTAGAGGAATAAAAACAGGGAATGGAAGGAGAATAAAAATTAAATGAATAAAAACTTAGAATGAGAGGAATAAAAAAAGGGAATGGAAGGAGGAATGAAAACAGGGAATTAAATGAATAAAAACTGAGAAGTAGAGGAATGAAAAAGGGAATAGAAGGAGGAATAAAAACAGGGAATGAAAGGAATGAAAATAGGGAATTAGAGGAATGAAAATAGGGAATGGAAGGAGGAATAAAAACAGGGAATGAAAGGAATAAAACCAGGGAATTGAAAAAGGAATAAAACCAGGGAATTGAAGGAAGAATAAAACCAGGGAATTAATGGAGGAATGTAAACAGGGAATTAGAGGAATAAAAACAGGGAATGGAAGGAATAAAACCAGGGAATTGAGGAATGAAACCAGGAAATTAGAGGAATAAAACCAGGGAATTAAAGGAGGAATGTAAACAGGGAATTAGAAGAATAAAAGCAGGGAATGGAAGGAATAAAACCAGGGAATTAAATGAGGAATGTAAACAGGGAATTGAAGGAGGAATAAAACCAGGGAATGGAAGGAGGAATAAAAACATGGAATGAAAGGAACAAAACCGGGAAATCAGAGGAATAAAAACAGGGAATGAAAAAGAATCAAAGCAGGAAATTGAAGGAGGAATAAACCCAGGGAATTAAGGAACAAAACCAGGGAATGGAAGGAGGAAATTGCTGCTGGGTGAGCCGAGGAGGATCCCGAGCTCTCCAGGAGCTTGGGCTGTGGTTTTTAGGGAGAGAATTGGGGTGGAAAGGGGGAAAAGAACCAGGGAAAAATAAAAGCAAAAAATATCAGTTGTGGAAGGGAGCTAATGATCATGGAATCGGAATCCTGGGAGTCCAAACCCAAAGGATCTCACTGCCCCATTTCCCTCGGGTGAGGGGGGACAGATTCCACAGCTTTGCTCGGGATTCCTGGGATTTGGGAACCCCAAAACCGCAGGGAAAACATCACCTCTTCCCTCTCCCGACTACAACAACCCCAGAGGGAAAAATTCCCTGCCAAGGCCAAACCCTCCAAAGCTAATCCCTTTTTTCCTGCTCATTTACCCAGCCACGTGGGATCCCAGAGGTGTTTTTCCATGGAAAAAAAAAAATAAAGGAGGATGATGGTGAAACAAAGAGCAGGAGCCACAAGGTGAGGAGACAATAGGGAGCGACCGGCCCCGGGAAAGGATCTGACTCCCGGGAAAAAAACTCCCCGAGGAGCAGGAAAACGCTCCCTCCGGCAGCGTTTCCATATGGAAAACAGCGGGAGCTGCGGGCACAGAATTTCTGGGATATCGGGAGAGCTGGAGAGCCTCAGCAAAACCCACGGAGGGTCAGGAGGGAGCCGACAGCGCTGGGAATTCGCTCCGGGATTAGCACTTTTCCGGGATCCGAATGTTTCCAGGGATTCCCGAGTGTCCCGGGGAACACAGGGACTGGCCCTGAGGCTCTGGAGCTCCAAACTGCCTTTTCCTCGCTGGAATTCGCCACTCGGAACGCGTTTCCCAGCAGCGAATCCAAGGATTTGAAGCCCAGCGCGCCAAGGAAAAAAAAAAAAAACCAAAAAAAAAACGGGAAAAGGCTATTTTTTTTTTTTACCTGCGGAGAGGAGGTGATTAACCACTCAGCAGCTCAACCCCCTCATGCCTCGGGCGCTCGGGGAGCCGCAGGATTTCGGGAAGGAGAGGGATGGGGAGCAGAATTCCAGTCGGATCGCTCACTCCCTTGGATCCAGGAGCAGGAAACGCTCCCGAGCGGGAACCTTCGGAGCCGAGATAAGCTGGAGCGAGGGAAGGCAGGAGAGCACGCCCCGACCTCTGATCCAGGGGGAAAAACCTTTGGAAGTGCTTTCCAAACAAACCGAGCCAGGCTGGAGCCGGGAACACGCGGCAAGGACAAGTTGGGAATGTGTTGTTTGACTCCCTCAGGTTGTGCGAGTTCCTGGAACAAAGGAATGTTTCAGGATTGCTTTTCAAATCCTTGGAAAAACACCTCCAAGGCCAGCAAAAAAAACAAAAAAAAAAATGGGAAAAACAGGAGTTGGCAGGGGGGGAAAAACAGGAGTTGTCCCTGAAGTTCCTGGGAGATCTGAAAAAGCAGCAAAAATTCCACCTGAGCAGGAAAAGTTTTCTCCCCTTGGAAAATCAGCAGGATGAGCACACACAGGGTTGGAATGATGTTTTGGGAAAGGGAATCCTGCTTGGGAATTTGGACATGGGAACGGGAAGCAAATCCCAGGGAGGACAAAACGGGAATTAAGGAGTGTTTCACCCCACAAAGCTCGTGGGGAGTCCAGAGGGCTCAGGAGAGACTCTGGGAATTCCACCGCGGCTTTCCTGGGAATTTTAGCCACAAAACCAGTCGGGGGGGGGGGGGGGGGTGTGTTAAATCCCAGCGGGAATTCAGTGGGAAGAGAGCTGGTTGGACTCCTGCGGGTGAGGATGGCAAAAGGAACAAGAAACATCAGCCCCAAAATTCAGGAATCGACAGGATTGGTGTGGAACGAGCGAATTCCTGCGGAGCGTCCAGCAAACTCCCCCCGATCC
>NW_008662512.1:10428-11556 GCF_000695815.1 Acanthisitta chloris
GAATTTCAGCGCCGGCAGGTCCAAAAATTCCCAATTTCCACCCCCAATTCCAGAGCTGTCTTTGCTCTGTCTAGACACGTCGTTCCAGCAGGTCTGGGGAGCTCAGCCGCTCCTGCCTGGATGGGAAAGAGAGGAATTGGGGGAAATTTGTCTGGAAGCTCTACGAGTCTTCCGGGAGAAATTGGGTGTGCTGAAAATTCCCAAAATCCGCGTTCCTGGGCTGCGCGGCTTGGAATGCCGTTCCCAGCTCTTCCCACACACAGACACTGCTCTGCGGGCCCTTTCTCCCGGGAAAACTCCACTTCCCCACGCCCAGGAGGGCCCTGACCCCTCTGGATCCCGCCGGAAAACAGGGATAACGCCGCGGAACATCCAGGGATTCACCTGGCAGGGAACACAAAGGGCAGGAGAGAACACAGCAACACCCGAAATTCCTGTCCTGGGGACCTGCCCTGACCCACAGCCTCCTCTATCCCGAATTCCACTGGATTCCTTGGGAATGGTGCAGCACCAATCCCTGGAAATGGAACGGCTTTTCCCAAAACACCTGTGATGCTCGAGCAGAGCAAAACAAACCTGTTCATCCCCTCTGTTCACTGCCCCAAAAAGCCTAAATCCAGGGATCTGATCCCCAAGGAAGAAGCAGCAGGACCAGGAATTTGAATTTTGCCCGGAATTTGTGGGTTCCCCCCCCCAAAAAAAAAAAAAAATGGGGATAATCATTTTTGAGAAGGTTTTCAAGCCCAGCTGGGGCAGTTGGGGATGGAGGAGCAGAGGGAAGGGCTGATCCCAGTTTTCCCCATCCCAGACAAATCCCTTCCTGCTCCTGGAATACCAAAAAGCATCTTAGGCTCGAGAGCAGTTAATTCCTTAATACCCCTCCTGGGGCCTGGGGCTTTCTCCCCCGATGAAGGGAAGTTTGACCCAGGAGATAATGAGCTCTCTATATTCCGCCTAAATCCACACGTTTATTGTCCTTTCCCGCAGGAATTATTCCAGGCACGGCCGGGAATGAGCTGCTCTCCCACATCCATCTTTTATAAGGTAATTGGCACTCCCTTTCCAGCACAGAGAAGGAAAACTAAGGAGTTCAGGGGATAAAACATTCCCAAATTTGGAAGGGAAGGA
>NW_008662513.1:0-1035 GCF_000695815.1 Acanthisitta chloris
AATTCCACCTGTCCCCAGGATCGGGATCGGGATCAGCCCATTCCCACCCCAGGACCGGGACCAGCCCATCCCCCCACCCAGCACTGGGATCGGGACCAGGATCAGCCCCTTCTCCTCTCCCCCCAGTTCATCTCCCAGTGCTTCCAGTTGATTTCACAGTGATCCCAGTTCATCTCCCAGTGATCCCAATTGGCCTCCCAGTGCTCCCCGTTCCTCAGCTCTCCCCATTGTCCCCCTTATCCCAGTAATCCCATTATCCCAGCGTTCCCATGATCCCAGTTTCCCCCTTACTGCTCTCCCAGTCTGCTCCATTAGCCCATCCTCCCCCAGTATCCCAGTCTCCCTGTTCTCCCAGTCTCCCCATTATCCCAGTTCCTCCTCCCATTATCCTGTGCTCGTGGTTATCCCAGTCTCCCTGTTATCCTGTGCTCCCAGTTATCCCAGTCTCCCTGTTATCCCAGCCCTTCCCCTGGGAGGGACCATATGAATTGGGACCATCCGACTGGGATCATACGGACTAGGACTACACGAACTGGGTTCCTATGGACCAGGACCATCCAGACTGGGATCATATGGCAGACTGGGATCATCCAGACTGGGACTTTATGGACTGCAACTACATTAAGTGGGATCATACACACTGGGACCATCCGACTGGGATCATACGGACTAGGACTACACGAACTGGGTTCCTATGGACCAGGACCATCCAGACTGGGATCATATGGCCTGGGAGGGACCATGCAGACTGGGACCACATGGATGATGGATGCAGCCCCACCCTACGTGGCCCAGGACCAACCTCCCAGTCCCACCCAGTCCGGGGGGTCCCGCCCAGCGGGAGGGGTGTCCCGTTTTTGGGGGGCGTGGTGAAGCCTCGGGGCTGGTCGGTCCTGCTATCCCGGTCCTTATCCCGGTCCTTTTCCCGGTCCTGATGAAGAACATCGTCATCTTTGGTGCCACTGGGCGCACTGGGAGGGTCACCCTGGCGCTGGCGATAGAGCAGGGTAGGGGGGACACCCCCAAATAGGGGAG
>NW_008662514.1:0-490 GCF_000695815.1 Acanthisitta chloris
CTGCCCTGGTGCTGTGGAATCCATCCCCATCCCACTGCCCCCGGAGTCATGTGGGGCACTGACTCTGAGCAGGGTCACACACCATGGGTGGAGAAACGAAGGTGTGAGGCCACTGGAGCATCCCTGTGTCCTCCTGGAGAGCTTGGGATGAGCCGTGTGCTGACCTGTGTCATTCCCAGTGTCATCCCTTGTGAATACAGGACACACAGGTGTGGTACTGTGTCTCTATCCCAGCACCCTTCCTGCAGGATGGGGATGGGTGGGCATGGGACCCATCTCTATCCTGTGCACCTCCTGGAGAACATAGGACGGGTGGAACATGGATCCAGTGCCCATCCAGACAGTGTGGGATGGATGGGCAGATATGGGATGGACGAATGAACAGGAATGTGATGCGTGGCCATGGAATGGATGGTCACTGATGGATGGATGGATATGGGGTGGACGGACACGGAGGGATGGATGGATACAGGGTGGATGGACGCGGTTC
>NW_008662515.1:0-14869 GCF_000695815.1 Acanthisitta chloris
AAATAACAAAAATATATATTTGTTAATGGTTTTACTTGTGGATGAATTAGGTTAAAGAAATGGACCTTATCCTACCTCCTGAAGAAGTCTGGTGGGTTTTTGAAGTGAAATTGAAAATATTTTGCAAAGGAATCTGTGAACTATGCTTTCTACTTTCCTAAGAGAGGGAGTTAAATGAGAAGATGCCACCATAATCACTTTTAAACCTCCTGTGTTAATACAGCCTGGTCCAAACCAATCCTGTGAGCCTGCCATTTGGGGTTTGTGCCATACAGACCCTACTGACATCCCTGTGATCTGCAAACATGATTCTCAGTGCCATCTTTTCACTGCAGACCTTTGCAGGATCCTGCATGAACACCTTTCCCAGGATGTCCCACCACCACATCACTGCAGACAGGCAACATTTCTGTGACTGACCTTCCTCAGTCTGGACTCTTCATCCAGCTCTTTCTTGGCCTAGTTAATTCTCACTTGGGAAAAACCCCACAATTTTAGTTTATTTCTACTTATTTGTTAATGCAATTCCAGAATATGACTCTGGTAAATGTATGGAGAGAATAGTAATGGCAAAAGGAAACCTTCAAACCAGAAAACATTCTGCTGGCTTTAGATCCAAAGTTACCATAGCAGCAAATCCAACACACTACCTGTAGACTGGAGAGCAACAGACAAATAAAAGCTGGGACAGATCATATTCAAACCTAGAGGTCTGTTCAGCAGATTCCCTAGCTGCACCCATGAAAACAAGCAGATGTGTGTGTTGTTTTGATTCCAGGCACCCCTAACTGGACAGAACCATGCAGAAGGTCTCTTGGCCCTTATTTCCTGGGGCAGCATTCTGCAGGCATCCTTTGTGAATTCATTTCTGCTAGGTTTATACAATAATACAGCTCCACAGAACCATCCTCACTGATGATGAATGAGTATTTCTTTTCACTTTTGGCCAAATGAAAAAGAATGCCTAATCCCAGATGCTATCAACTCACTAAGAAGAACCTAATGTGTTGTGAGATCAGGTTGCTCTCTGAATTGAATGCAGACTGCTAATGCTCATCTAATGACAAAGTGATCTGTGTTTACAAGTCTGGGAGGATCTCTCATACATATTTTATGGTTTACATTCATGCATATACAGAATTGAAATCTATGTGATGAACTGTACATCCAACTGATATCCAGATGTGTGATTGATCTTTTACATCTTGATCTATTCTGTTCTAACATTTCAAACCACTGGATCCCTGTCCACATGGCACAGCTCAGCTGGATGGCAGAATTTGTAACAAAGTGCTACTAAATCATTGCAAATTGTCAGCCAGCAGATTAGCTAGCCAGGGTCACATCAAGATGTGCCTATAGCCAATACAACCCATTTCTCAAGTTCATAAAACTACTAGCAAAGGTAATACCAAAGAGCCATTACTGCTGTCTAGGTCAAACACAGCTCAGTTTGGCTTAAGAACAAAGTTTCTCCCCAGCTTCAGAAACCTCCACAATGATGTAGAGGGATTCTGGCTTGAAGTTTGGTTTTTTAGGAAGGGATTTCCTCATTGTTACTTTGCTGGGTACAAGTGAACAATAGAGAGCATCAATAGACCTTCCCAAAGGTGAATAAAGAAAATACTTAGACTGCATGGCTGGGATTCTTCTCCACTACTAATGTATATGGCAACTGTCTCTCTATGCAAAATGGAAATCAGGAAGGAGATTACCCAGTTCGGGTCTACAATGATGTTAATGAGATTTAGTCTCAGTGAGGCTCTCTCAGTGTTTGTCAATTATGCCATTTTACCTGTCCTTTTGGCTTTTATTTCTCCAGTGACTTCTCTCTGCAGTTTGCCAAAAAACAATGAATAACGGTAATGAAAACTTGCATTTTAATGCAGTTTTTGTTTGAAAAAATAATCATACAGCAACAGAATATAATTCAGGCTCTGGGTACAGGAGGGTGCTTAGGAAAATGATTAAATTTAGGCCTGTGCAGAGTCCTACAAAGAGACTGAAACAAATTCTTAAGCACTTTCCTGAGTAGGTTTTGCAGAAGTTTTAGTCTGCGTAATATTTTTCCATATCAGCTAAGGTGCAGGAATTATTATTTTTCCTGAAGCTTTATCTTTTTCCTACTGAGAGGGCTTATAGTAGTTCAATTCCCAACACCACAAAGATCATCTTTCTACATCAGCTGAGACAGTCCCTGTCTCAAAGATATTATGATGTTAAATGGACAAGGAAGACAAATGGGAGAGAACTGAGGGCAATAAAACAGTAACAGTAACCACCAACAGAAAGAGAACTGAAAGTAAACCAAAGACATATAATATGCTCTCAGCTGAAAGAAGAGTGGAGATGAAGGATGCCAAGAGTGGGAAGGGAAGGCTAATCTGCTCTCATGCATTCCCATGGATTTCAAATAAGGAGTATTGCGAAGTTTAGATTTACATTTTGGCTCCTAATTTTTGCTGGTTTGGGAAGTTAGAGCACCTGCCTTTAATACTGAACCATGAACTTGAACCTGAAAATGTCTATTCAAATCCAGTGCTGTGCTTAGAAGGACAGTGGAAATGTGCAGCAAGAATTTAACTTTTCTGACATATTCAGCTTCAGCTGCTCCTAAGTATAATTTATGCAATTTTTCTTGTGTGGAAATTAGTGACTGAAATATTTAACTAAATTAAATTGTGCATGAAGATATGAAACTCATAAAAGATGAACTGAAAGACTCCTGAGTAAACCTAAGATCTATCAGGATAGGAAAGGAAAGGAGAGAAGGAAAAAAAAAAAAAAAGGCAACAAACCAGCTTATATACAGAGGTCAAGCAAACAGCCAAGTGTGAATCTGTTCAGCCATCCGAAAGCATCGATGACTGCCTGGTCATCAATTAAAAGATATAATTACAAACTAGACCTAAATTGCAGCTTGTGCAAGGATTGCAGATTTGCTTAATTAGGGCCAGCCACCCATAAAGCCCAAATGGTTGTCAGTTTAGAAAAATCTCACTGCAATCTGCTGAAGTTTGTGTGCTAAAAAGAAGTGTCACCAGGATTGGCAGGACAGTTTCATGGTTTACAAAGTAAGTTTATTTGTGAGCTTGGATCTGCTGCTTCATTTGAGACCTCTGACCTGCACTTCAAATTGTATTTAATTCAATTTCTTATCTGCAAAGTGAGCATAATAAAATGTGACCTTTTCCATAAAGCATTTCATGATTCTTGGCTGAAAGGATCTATAGAAGTGTAAACTATTTATTCTTATGCAAAATGCTGAGAATGCCTCTGTGGCAGCTAACTGTACCTTCTTCACTTCCTAAGCACATCATCTCTTGCAGTGGAATTCTCTCCTAATCCCAAAATATACACTCATTGTATTAAATTACCACGAAGAAGCCTCAAGGGACAAGTTCCCACATTTTCATTCATTCTTTCTTCAGTCAATGTGAAGTTAGTAAAGTGTCTGTTTAAATAATGACCAAGTGAAAACTGATTAAGGAATTCAGGATTGAGCCAGGAAAGTAGAATTTTCCTGTGCACGTGGAAGAGGAAGTGATGGACCTTCCTCAGATACATCTTTGTTATAACACAATCAAATCGATTTGGTAGAGATTTATTATCCTTAGTTAAGAATTACACCCCTCAGCAGCACACAGTATGCATTCCACCTGTCATTTTACATGCTAAATCTATCTGACAGGTTTTTAAATGGCTAAAATTATTTACTCAAAAAATTAGGTATGCTAAATCTGACAGGTTTTAAAATAGCTAAAATTATTTACTCAAAAAATTAGGCTTCTCAAAGAAACAAAGCACATTGTTTTATTCCTAAGATCTCCAGGAGCATCTCTAAACAGACGGATTAATAAAAAAATTAAAAATAAAAAATTCAAGACTCCTTATTCAAAATGCATCTGGAGAAAGGACATCCATAACAATGGTTTTATTTTATTTCAGTTCTGCACTCCTGTCTGAAGAGTCACGTATCTTAAGGATAGGCCCCTAAAGCTGATGAATGGCTTTATTTTGACGAAAATACAGACGCAGTTTTGACTAACTACATCTGCTAGCCAGTCCCCAAAGCCTTTCAAAGTGCACTGCAATTCAGAGTTTAATTTGTAATATACCACCATTACTTCATTCCCCATCTCCACTTCAATCTAGAGGTACTGCTAAGCAGATGACAAACACTAACAATTTCATGGCACATAAAATTCTGCCAATTGATAATCCCATTCTCTCTTGTCCAAGTTCAAATACTCCAGAAGTCATTCAGAAACGCCTTGAATTCAATATTTGATCTTCATGCATTTGGATTTTTTTTTAAAATAAGCAAACTACACATCAGCATGAAGTCTCTTTTAAGACACTCAGCACCACAGATATCAAACAGGAAAGAGTCTGTCCAACAAACAGCAAATCTCAGCAGATTTGCTTTTTTTAAACAGGGTTTATTTCAGTTCCTGGATAACAGGTAAAATCAAACTGTCTTGGAAAATATCCTCTGTCCTCCTGCTTGGCAAGGAAAAGTAGCAAGATCATTTTAGTCACAAAACTCACGGAGGGCTCCACTGAACACCTCCAGCCAAATTCTGCAGTATTATCTCCAGAGCACCCAGAAAAAAGCCTACAAGTTGTCTGAAAGAAAATTGACATTTCCCCCAATCCGGTGTGCTCTGAAGTTTGGGATCTGATCAGCAGAGTAGGCTGGTACTAGAAAATTCTCCCACTTTGCTTCATTTTCTCATTTCCAAATGGTGTAAATGTTCCCTCAATCAGTTGCTAAGGGAGGTCATTGGTGTCTCCTGCTCCTGCCTTCCCTCCCATCGCCGCTCGGTCGCTTCCATCCTCCCATCACAGACCATCCCTGTGCCCATGGGAGAGAAAACAGACACCTCTTCTAGGGGGCTGGAAGTGAACAGAGTCTGTGAACAGTCAGGGCACCAACACACAGATCCATTCCCTTAGGTTGGGATGGAGTTAAAATTTCAGGGTCATATCTGATTCTCACTTGCTGGTGATTAGCAGGATGCAATTCTTTTTGACCATGCCCTATTGCCTTCAGTTTTCTCCCAGATCCTGCCTTTCATCTTTCCATCTTCAGACACCTGATGGCTCAAAGGTTTTCAGGCATCTTTCCACCAGTGACCTTCAGCTCAACTCTCATTCTGGGACACCAGTTATGACCTTACAGTATTAAGCATAGCTTTGCTTTGACATTTTATTAGCTAGACATAAAAATATGTGTAATAAACACATTTCAAAATACTTCACTCCTGTGAAAACATTTTCTTCTAATCTCCCTGTGAATGCTGTCATCCCTTGGTGTAACATTTCACCGTACTCTTAATTCCTCAGTGTCAGGACCTGTTGTTTTATTTGTCTGTAGAGTGCCACAAACATCTGTGGCTCTGTAAAAAATAAAGTCATGAAAATACAATGTTCTTATTTTTCCTTAAGAGCTTCTTGTCTCTCTCCCCCCTATTAATGCAAAGTCAACTTGAAAGTTTATCACAAGTAGACTGACCTTTGCTTTAGGTTTTGTCTTAAAATAGACATGCAGTGTTGTAGAGCAAGTCAAAAGCATCACACTGTCTTCTGCTGGTTTGCTATGTGGCAATGGCTCAGATGTCTCACTCTGCTATTTCAAGTGGTTAACTGCATTAGCTAAAGTAAGCCTTGATTGTCAAAGCTTCAGCCCATACTCTTCCCTGTTTCCTCTGAAGGTAATGCAATTTCAGACAAACGATTATTTCATCCAATGAGAAAATAGAATGACAATGCTCTCTCTAATGCACTGAAAGGATCTTAGCACTAATGTCTTAATACACTGCAATGAACATTAAGAAAATATCTTTTCATCTTGTGAAAGGGGAATTTTTTGATTGCAAAAATACATCTGTAACAGCAACAGCATAGAGCATTGCATATTCAGTCCAGCCTGCTGATGCTGTGCAGAGCACACAAGACAGCAAAACACTTCTTTTTTTTCTCTATGCTTTTGTTCCTGGATTTTAAGATGCTCAAGGAAGGCGTGAGGGCAATATTTTGAAGTTATATAACACACTGTCAACCCTTCATGGTTAAAAATAGAAGCATCCAGGCTCTCCTCCATAATTGTAATTTACAATGAGGAGCTGCAGAGATGTATTCTCCTAAAGAATTTCTGTATTTATTCCTCTTTTTAGCACAATGAATCATTCCACTGGCTCTCTCTTTAGGCAAGTTACACACCCAGTGACTTTAATGGATTAGGACCCAAGAAGATCAATCCCAACGTATCCTTGTTTTCTGCTTTTGTTGCTCAAAGGCAATTGATGGGAAGTTAAAGAAAACTACCAGTACACTCCTCAAAGCTGTGGTTTGGATTGCACCTCAGGTTCTGTTTCTGCCCAAGGTTTTCCCATACTCTTCTCCTCTCTCTGTGCTCCCCACAGTGTTGAAGGGGGTGTGTATTTGTAAGGTGTATTTATGTCACAGCTATGGCAAGAGGCCTTAGGGCCCAAGAGGCAGAGTAGGAGAAAGCTGAATTCAGAAAGAACTGGTAGGAAGCTGCATGTGACTGGCAGGGGAAGCTCCTAACAGAAAGGTGATGCCAGACCTACAGAAAAGAGAGAGAAGCAGCATTTCTTGATTTTCAAGCATCCAGTTTGAAGACTTGATGTGCCAAGAGAGAACAAACTGTGGCTCAGCTGCAATTACTATTCTAAATACATTTCTAAAAGCCTACAAGGACCAGAGAGTCCTTCCCCTTGATGATATTCCTATTTGTAATAGCTGTGTTTTTCTATACATTTTTAAGTCTTTTATTTCCAAAGGAATGATGAACTACAAGTAGCCACCTGCAACAATGCTATGATTGCAAAAAAAAAGAGTTGTAGCTTGGATGTATTCTAAAGCATCTTCCATCCTGCCGACAGCTTGTTGGACAGATTATGTTATTGAGAGAATAAAGTGTTTACTGTGTCAGCAGGGTAATTATATCTAGGGGGAAAAAAACCCACATGAACATTCATAAAGTCTCTCCCCAAAATGGAGTGATGTGCTAAAATAAAGAATGAATAATCTCAGTGTTAGAAGACATTTCCCTTGCAGAGCTCTACAGCAACCTCTCCTTTCCTCCCTGTCTTCCAAAGGTGTCAGTCATCTTCTGTCTTATCACTGAACACAATGCAGCCTGGTGCTGCCAGCTCCTCACCCTGCAACAGCATTTGAGTGATTACTGGGTTCTCTTTTGTTTATGTATTCTTTCCAATAGCTCCCTCAATCTTAAGAGTAAAAGACTTTTTTTTCCCCTCTACAAAGTTTGTCCAAAGCTTCCAGTGACAACTTCTACAGATACCAAAAATCCTCACAATGTTCCCAAGCCTTGAGTTAAAGGCTTAGGGTGACTTTTGAAGCCCTGAAACTGAAGTAGAGGCAACAAAAATCATAACCTCAGTTTTAAAGCGTTAAAATAGGACTATTGGGAGGGTTTGAGTAAAATAAGTCTTTAACAGAAGATACACTTCACATTTCCAGTGGCTTGAATAGGATTGACAAACTGTAAAACAATTTTAAACACCAGCCAGAAGCTACACATTGTAGTGCAAGTTTTGGACCAAAAGGAAAAGAATCTCTTTAAAAATATTTTATTGAATACTTTTAAGTCTTTTGTACTAATTAAACTCTTTTAAATTTCCTATTTGTTATGATTTTTCACCCATCTTTACATGAGAACCTCAGCAATCTAGCAGTGAAATTTAGACTCAGAGTAAAGATCAGTTACTGATGGAATGAGATTGTACTGATTGCTATCTCACACAGCTAAGGAATTTACAATAACTCCATGCTTTCACAAATGGTACTTAAAATATCATCTCCTCTAAGTAGGTTGCTATCTTGATTAAGAAAATAATTCCATTCACGAGGTTCAACAATGCAGAGTCCACCAAGACCAAGAAACTGTTATTATTCCCACTGATGTTAAACATAATACCCTCTCAGTATCAATCAGAATTTAGTCTGTAGCTTTACAGCAACTTCTTTAAACCAATCCAAATAACTAAATGCAGCTGCTTCTGATGCATATAACCAACATATTTCACATGCAACACGATACAGCATTTTGCCCATGAATGGTGTAGAAGGCAAAGTAAACAGTAAAAACATTAGATCTCATCATCTCCTGTAACAGATATACAGATACACACTCCAATTCCCTCCACATGTTCTAAATTAAGATGTGCATTCTACAAATTCATTAGTTTCACAGTATGTTAAGGGGTTGGAATGGACCTTTGAGGTCATCTAGTCCCAACCCTCCTTGCTGTGGGGACACCTCCCACTAGACCAGGTTGCCCAGTGCTTTAATATCCCTCCTGAGCTGAGGGGCCCAGAATTGAACACAGTATTCAAGGTGTGGCCTCACCAGCACCGAGTCCAGGGGCAGAATCACCTCCTGGTCCTGCTGACCATGCTGTTCCTGATCCAGCCCAGGATGCCATTGGCCTTCTTGGCCCCCTGAGCACACTGCTGGCTCATGGTCAGTTCTCTGTCTATCTGATTTCCTTATCCAATAACTTTCTCTAGCAAAATTTCACATTTCTTTGTCCAATAACTTTCTCTAGCAAAATTTCATGCCAAGGTCCCAGAATTCAGAACACAGTAAATTTTAAGTGATCAGTGGAATAAACACAAACAGTAGTAACAAAACTAACATCTGAACTAGCATTACACACTGCACTAATTTGCACGAGGACAAACACTTTTCTCCTGTTGTGCTAGTTCCATCTCATGGCATTAAAGGGTCAAAATTCTGTTCTGACTCACAACCTCAGCACTAAAGACCCAGGCAAAGCTGTAGCATCAGTGACAAAACTACCACCAGTGTCTTGTAGAAGGTGCAGTGCCAAGAATGAACCATCTGAATGTATTCAGGAGATGTTCTAGCATCATGGGCATTTGCCTCTGGCAAAGAGAAACATTCATAAAGAGTGAAAGCAAAAGCTTTATCAGTAAGCACAGTAAGGAACACAAACAGGTACCAACTGCAGCTGTGAACTGAACAGAGAAAAGGAGTGCATCAAGGGTCTGGATAATGATTCAGAAAGATTGTTTCAAGAGGAATAGCTATTTCCCAAAAAGCCCTGAACACCAGGCAACAAACCCCTTCCTTCCTTCTCTGTCCACCTCTCCAGCACTGTGGTGGTTTGGGCTGAAGGAGAGTTTACTTCCTTCCCAGTGGCTAGTATGGGGCTATGTTTAGGATTTGTGCAGGGCACAGGGTTGATAATGCAGAGATGTTTTTGTTATTGCTGAGCAGAGCTCACACAGAGCCAAGGCCTTTGCTGGTTTTTGCACTGCCGCACTGGCAAGGGAGTTGGGGATGCATGGGAGACTGGGAGGAGACACAGCTGGGACAGGTGACCCAAACTGAC
Source organism: Acanthisitta chloris (assembly GCF_000695815.1). Taxonomy (NCBI): domain Eukaryota; kingdom Metazoa; phylum Chordata; class Aves; order Passeriformes; family Acanthisittidae; genus Acanthisitta; species Acanthisitta chloris. The sequence continues at coordinate 9,411 of NW_008662515.1, forward strand.
CAAAGGGATATTCCATACCACAGGACATCATGCTCAGTATATAGAGTGGGAGGGAAAAAAGAGGAAAGGAAGGACATCTGGAGTGATGGTGTTTGTCTTCCCAAGTCACCGTTCTGTGTGGTGGTCCCTGCTCTCCTGGAGATGCTAAACACCTCCTGCCTGTGGGAAGCAGTGAATGAATTCCTTGTTTTGCTTTGCTTGTGTGTGGCTTTTGCTTTCTTTATTAGACTCCCTTGATCTCAACCCATGAGTTCTCCAACTTTTACCCTTCCGACTCTCTCCCCCATCCCACAGTGGGCAGGGAGCGAGTGGCTGTGTGGTGTGTGGTGGCTGCTGGGGTTAAACCATGCCAGGCACACAGGAGGCTGCTGGCAGCAGAGCAGTGTCCCAGGGGAGGCAGCAGCCCGTGTGGCTGTGGTGGCCACAGCAGGTCTGTATGTACCAACCCGACCCAGCCTTGCTCATCAGCACCGTTGCCATGGTGATCAGCTGTTGCCAGGTAGCCCGAGACTAAGAGAAGGCTGAGAATCAGCAAGGCCTAAAAATAAAGGTGTTGGTTTTTTTTTTTCCTAGATGTTCACATGTAACAGGCAAAATAATACTGAAACTCCCTCAATATCTCAGCGGTTCCAGGGTGTTTCCATCCCGCAGGCTTTGATCACCTTTTAAAATTAGCACATTTTTCTAAGCAACAAAAACAACCAAAACATGACAGTGGGAAGATATTCCAAATCAGTGAAAACATGAGGCTAAAAAGCAGGATAAACTGTTCCAAATATTCAGAGAAACTGACAGATAAAAGACTAAATCCTTCCTAAATCTCTGCAGCAGCAGAGTCAGAAAGCACAACAGCTCTGCTGGTTTACATCGTCCATGTAGGAACTGTCCCTTAATTAAGGGATAGGGGGAAAATGGATTTAATTTCTATCTCTAAACATTCCCTATGCATATGGACCCTTTAAAGTAAGAGAAAATGCACCTTAGAATATTGGGCCACTGAACACATCGGGGGCTTTGGCATCCTCGGACTGAAGACATGATGGGAACACAAGACATGCCACATCTCACTGCAAGAGGGTTTGGGAAAGCAAATCTTGCAAAGGCTCAGCACCAAGCAAGGAAAGGCTGTTGCAGTGAAGATTTTTTCAAGAGAAGTTACTAAGAAGACAAAAGTTGGCCTTCCCTGCTTCTTTCCAGACACTATATGGATACATGACCAAAAAATACCCCAAATCTAATCACAGCTCACCCCAGGCCACATGAGAAGATAAATTGCATCACCTTTCCTGGCAGGAACAAGGATTTTAGAGGAGAGAAAGCTGTCAGAGTCCCTGTACACTGAAATATCAAAAATCAAGTCTGATCACAACCAGTTGTGTTTTACAATTACTGACTCCAAGATCTGCATGGAGTTTTGCTACTGGATTCCCCAGGACCATTCCTTGGAGGTTTGAAGGGATAAACCCATGGCAGAAATACAGCAGGGCTTGGCCAAAGTGCTTGTCCAGCTGACTCCTTTCACAGGAAAAGCTAGACAATTATTGAAATATTGAGTCTGAATCCATTTCAACATACAAAATAAACAATTCCTTTGGGTTAAGTACAAGAGGAATTTTACTTTTTTCTTCGAGTGTTTTTTGCAAACTGAAAACAAAATGTAATGAGAGAAGCTAAAAAGGAATCATGAAATGGAAAGTAACTTCAGACTAAAATAATGTAAACTTTCAATGTTGAAGATGTTAAAATGAAGCATTTGGTAGTTTTTGAACATTGTTGCTTCAAGTGTGTAACTTGGCAACAAAAAAAAACAATTCCTAAATTCCTAAAATTGGATGTTGCAAAATCTGTATATTTCAGTGGCAGTAAAAACTGATCAAAATATTCAGTCCTCTTCTATCTCAAGCACCCAGCCCAGACAATACTTCCCCACTGCATTCTATGCTATGTGTGACCCTTTGTTCACAAAGACACAGCACTAAAGTGCAGTATGAGGAAAGGATTCTTCATTTCTGCTCCCCCATATTTCAATAAATAATATATATTCTTCATTGTATATTAAAAATCAATGGCAAGTGGAAAATGTCACAATACACACTTAATAGCAGCATGGTCGATTTGAGAAACTGGAATAACATCTCTGAGCACAAAGGACCTCTGAAACAGTGCAGAAAGCAGCACTTGATTTACAGAGAATATTCTAAAAATATATTTTTAGATACCCTACAAAGGCACCAAATTACTTCCACAAAGGAACAAGAACAATGCAAAGGAAGCTGAAACAATGAGAGCTGGATTTCTTACTAGGGACTGTTTGTTTTAAGAAAGGACTTAGAATTAAAGTGCTTCTTCAAGTTAGGAGAATCATTCCTATCATCTTCCCTTTCTTCCAGCGTCCATCGCTGAATTTTATACACAACTCCAACAATGAAAAAATCTGAGTTGACTTTTCCCTCTTGCTCCATTTCCTTGGGAAACACAAATACCCATCCCAGGGATAGAATGTTTGCTGAAGTTTGAAAAACTTATTTTGAACTCTCTGAGTGTCTTAGTTTTGTTTCTGAAAGACAATTAGAGATTCCGTGGCCTAAGCCCAAGTTCTTGCATATATGGAGGTGCCTGTTAGCAGCTCCCCTGAAGAGGAGCAGAGTGGCATGACTTTATAAAGACATTCTGCTCTCTGTGCCATGAGACTCCCTTTGTCTCCAGAGAGCTTAACTAGTTAGGGAGAAGTACTTCCCCAACAAGCCTTCCATGACAAATCCCACAGCAGCACAAAAACGGGGCCTGAACACTGCCCTGGGCACACAGAGCACATCTCAGCTGTGGGAACTGGTTGTACTGGAGCAGTTCCCTCACTGGAGGTAACACTGGGAGGGCTGGGGGAGACAGGAGAGGTGAGCTCTTATTTCTAGTTTTAACCTGCAGAGTCCTAAGGGAAAATAAGGGAAAAGCCATCATCGTATGGTCTCCTGTTTTTCTTAGTTCATCTTTCCTCACTTTTGTTACCCATAGTAAGTCTTTCTTTTGGTATCTTCTAAGGCTTAAAAAAAAACCCTCATCAAAAACTCAGCCCCCCAAAAGCCACCCCCAGAAATCTCACAGTGGCAGGAAAGTCCTCTCTTGCAGGAAAAATAACCGAATTGCAGTGTTTTGCAGCATGTTGATATCAACTCCATTTTTGACAGAACATCATCCAAGCTTTCCACTTCAGATGTTGAATGTGGCAATTAATATACTCTTTCTCATCCTAAACTATTAATTGTAATTGTATGTGTAAAAATAATTTATATTATACTTAGTGAGATAGTACAATATAAAAGTGGACATTAAATTAATCAAAATGTTTTGATAACATTGAAGTGATGGCTACATCTTGAATTTTAATTCAAAAAATGTTGAATGTATATTCCAACTTGAAATGATTTCCTGCCTGAATTTTGAAATTTCCCACAGAAGAGAAAACCTGCTATTTTAGACATAAATAACTCACACATTCACATGAATCTTCTGGGGAACAGACCTGCAGCCCAGGAGCATTAGCAAAATTGAATACACTCAAGAAAAAGTGATTATTAATTTACCTCCAGAATATTGGCATTAACATACAATCTCAAGTCAAACAATACTATACGTATCTCTTCTTCTAGCCTCCAGGAGCATTTTGTACTTATTCTGTTTCTTCATTTTCATACCTATATTATATTTTAGAGTTAGAACAACAGCTACCCAACAAAACACAATTGAAAAGCTCCCATAAAAACCAAAATAAAAGCTCTGTGTTCAGATAATGAGTTTGAGAAAGCTTCACCTTAAATGCAAAGGTAAAAGCATATACATTACCATAAAAGTGTGTTACAAAGTGAAGTGAAAGTAGCATATCATGTGGGAAGTATTTTACCTTCCTAATGTGTTGAAATTGCCTTCTGCATCACTTTCCCTGTTTTAAATAATTAAGTGACATGACCAGCTCTTACACCCTCAGCCAGGAGGGAAGGAGCTCTCAGTCACTAGAAGGCCAGATTTCTTTAAAATGTCACCACTTATCTATGCACAGAAATTAAATGGAGTATGGCAGCAAAAAAAAAAAAAAAAAAAACCAAAACAAAACAAAAAGGTATTCTGGAATAACTTCCCGTGAGGACATATTTCTCCTTTTCCTTCACTAGACTCCTCTGTGATTTTGCTCAGTTGTTGCTAACTCAGCAGGTTACAGGATACTCTACTCTTGCCCCCTGACTGAGTCAGACTTGCAGGAATCCTGATCCACAATTACACATCTAAAATGAACACGTACAACACATGTTGGTGTGAACAACTCTTTTCTGACTGCTTAACTCTAGCTAAACCCAAACCTCAGAGTAAAATTCTCCCTAAAATCATGGAGTTGCATCTAATTTCCACTAAAGACTTGTAATTAAATATACTTGAAAGATTCACAAATCTTTTTCTGGTTCTTCTCTACAAAACAACCCATAAAAATCTTTCTAGCCACATGAACACTAGCTACACAACTTTGTTAGAACTAATTGCCTTAGGTGCTGCTTTCAATTTTTTTTCTTCTTTCTAGCAATGAGAGAGAAATGTGTTGATCAAAGTCAGACAGGTTCATTTTTGTCTCGTTTATCAATGTATTAGTTTCCATTGAAGAACCAGATCTGGAAGTCTGTGGCTCCTGTGAAGCCATGGGCTGGTACAAGTTTCATTGAGAGGCAAACCTATGCTGCAGAGTATTATCTGTGATGATGCACTAAGGAGGAAAGAATCAGGCCTGGCTTTCTTTGCTAAGTCTGCAAGGCTGACAGCAAAAATATCTGTAATCTAAATATATTTGATCTGAAGTTATAGAGAAAGAAACATGACAACCTATCACACCTTTTTTCTTTTTAAACCAAGTCACATTTCAAGAAGAACTGCAATTTCAGGAGTCTTTCAAGTTTTGAGGTCTGAGTCAGTTATGAAAGCACAAATTGGGCATAAGGAGCATGCAAAGCTCCAGCAGGTGCCTTTAGATTCACATCAATCTCTTTCCATGCCCTTGGAAGGGCGACGCTCCCTCGGAGACGCAAGGGAGAGCCGAGCGGAACTCTGTCCTCACATCTCCTGGGAAGCTCTTGAAAGGCAGCTAGAAACCTGAGAATCACTTGAGAAGGAGGCCAGGAGACCCATCAGCCTCCAGGCAGCCTCACTGCTGCCTCTCCACCCTCCTGCCTCAACCTGTCGTGGTTTAACCCCAGCAGCAGCCAAGAACCACAGAGCCGCTCGCTCACTGCCCCACCAACGGGATGGGGGAGAGAATTAGAAGGGTAAAAGCTACAAAAACTCATGGGTTGAGATAAAGACAGTTTAATAGAGAAAGCAAAAGCTGCACACAGAAGCAAAGCAAAACAAGGAATTAATTCACTGCTTCCCACAGGCAGGAGGTGTTTAGCATCTCCAGGAGAGCAGGGCCCATCACGCGT
>NW_008662515.1:15231-17938 GCF_000695815.1 Acanthisitta chloris
AGCAGTCCATCGTTGCTTTGGTGTTTTTTTTGCCAAAGCAATTCAGCTGGGGATGAATGTATTTTGAAAACCAGATAAACCATTCTGAAAGGCTAAGATCACAGTGATCTATATTTTCTACAGTTTATTATTTTTTAATTATTCTAGACCACATCATTGAAACAGATTCATCACCTTCAAACACCAAACTTATCCATATGGAATATTGGTAAGCCTGGCAGGAAAACAACACATTTACATATTGAAAGTATTTGAAGTTTTGATTTCTTTTGTTTTATGATGAGATGAAGGACTTGATCACTTATCTCCCATGCCTAGTGTATGCACTAATTTACACTAATCAGTACCTGTTCTGCTGAAGTTTTATCTGAAATTTTATGTAATTGTCATCAAAAGTGAAACATCTTCCTTTTGGGGGAGAAAAGGAAAGATTTAATCAGCTTTATTTATGACTTTAAGTGAGGAATACACCAACATGAAATGATAAATTAAACACTGACTTCCAAACACAGCCTCAATGGCTAAAAAAAAACAATAAAAGGTAGCATGACACATCCTTTTACTTCAACTAATAAGAGAGACAAAGGAAAAACAGAGATGTTGATCAGCATCCAAAGAACATGAGGTTCTTGAATATGGATATTTCTGATTCTTTTGAAAGATCTCTGACATAGCACAAATCTCTTATTTACAATTTTCAAAGAAAGTTTGAATGTGACAAGCAAGACAGAGTCAAATTCAACCTAAAAATTATCTCCTTTCTCAATAATGGAGTCTTCAAATACTCACAATATCTAAAATAAAACTTGTACAATTCAAATCTATCTTTGAGGTGAGGTCTTAAAACCCCTACCCATGACCAGGAGAAACAAAGCTTTAAATCCTAGATAGCCTAAACTCTGCTGCAGGCTCAGCCACAGCTGTTCCTTTCCAGGGCCTCCTGATGTAACACACCTATTTTGTATGAATAAGTAAAAACAGAGACAGAAAAACGCAGTCCTCAGTGTTAAGAGTCTCTTGTGGGATGAGGATGACCAAGTTTCACCTGCAATGAACAAAGCTACACTTTTCCAGCAATTGAACCATTCCAACTGAAGTCCAGTCCAGACCCAGAAGGAAACAACAGTGAACCCAAACCCATTTCCTGTGTCCCAAATCAGTGCTTCAGCCACCAGGACTCTGGCCATGCTAGAAAGAGCTTTTAGCCAGGAATCCCATCCAAGATCCCAGACTCCCTTCTGACCTAAGTTTCATCACAGGTGCTCCATTCCTACAAAAGCTTTTTTTTTTCAGTGAATTCATTTTCAGATGGAAACATTTAGATGAAAAAAGATGTCTATTTTTTTCTATACAAAAAAATCAAGGACAAATTTTAAATGAGGCTTAACAGTATGATAAACTATTTCCCCAGCAATGTTATAAACCACTAAATTATCCTTTAAAGACAGTATTTTTCTCTATAATACTTATTTCCTGAGAACCTGTAGGCAGCAACTGCACCTCCTCTCCAACTTTGTTTTGTAAGCAGGACTAGTCAAACGACTGCAATCGACTTCCTAGGGAAAGGTTTCCATTCTCTTACTCCTCCTCCTGTGACTTCCCCCACCCTTCTGTTTCCTTCACATCTAGCATTAAAGATCATCATCTGTGGAGCATCATGTGCAAGAGGGTTATGACTTCTTTCAATCTATTGGACTTCTGACACGAGTAACACATTAACCTCCTTCTCAGCTAAGTTACACTGCATATTCATACTCATCCTCCAGTCAAACTACAACTACCTCAGGTTTTTCCCAAAACATGCTCTTTCAGATGATACCAGGGATTTCTTCTCGTTAGTCCTTAAGGCATTTTGCTATAAGACTACATCTGATTTTTACTCCTGTAAAATGATCAAGTTGTTCTCAGATCTTCCAAGGCAGTGATAATGCCTCATAACTTGAGTGACCAGCAACTTTCAGTACCACATTATTAACTTTTTTATTCAAAGTCAATAATGATAAAGAATATATTTAGCAAAACATGTTAGTCTTCAGAAAATTTCCATCATGGGAGCAAAAAAAACCCCCACAAATCCTCTCCCGGTTGCATGTTAATCTGGAGAACAAAGTGAAATCATTTATTTTATAATTTCATGAAAATTTCCTGTAGAAATCTGACCAGGTATGTGGTATGTACATCTAGCAAGGAACATTTGCTTACCATAAACATCCTGAAAAGAAAAGTTTGCTGTTTTACCCCTTAGTGTAGCAACAGCAGAGCTTGAGTTTCCATCTGCATGACATGAGCATGACAACACCAAGAGGCATTTCCCAAAAAACCTACCTGGTTTGAAAAGCACATTAAATAAAAAGAGCTGTGGATATAATGAGCAATTTGCAGGTGAAACAGATCTCTAAGGCCTGTAGAGCACTACAAACCAATCGGTTCTATTCAAGCCTGGCAGGAAGAAAGGATGAAATGATACATCCATCTTGGAAATGCTTTCCTGCTTTGTGGGTGTTTCACCATGGAAATAGGACTGCTCCCTAGCTAAATGTCAGACCCCAAGGCAAGAAGAAATTTACATTTCCAAATCAGATTTTTGAGATCTCTGCATGTTTTCTCCATTGCCTACTCCAAAAAAGATCTCAAGGAAAGACAAAAGCACCGAAAGACTTCGTTGAGTCTCTTACACACATCCTAATCTGCAGGTCACAGATTCCTG
>NW_008662515.1:17954-21760 GCF_000695815.1 Acanthisitta chloris
ACTACAAACATGTTAAAACATTCTAATTATGCTTGCTATTTCATCAGATCTAAACAAGACACAGACACTTTCTGCATTTCCAGGACACCTCTATCTAGCCTTGAACAAGATTTAAGAAACTGGCAGAAAGGATGGAAGATCTAGGAATGTTCAAGCTGGGAATGTATTTATGCTGAAGATTATGAGCCAGTTCCTAACTATGATATGGCTTTCCTCACAGGACTAAAATGCCACCATCTCAGAGATTCTATTTCACACTATTTGTTCCATCTTTACTCCTAAAGCAATAATACTTAGTATCATAATATTCTTCCTTTGGGGATTACTTGAACAACAAGCAGCTCTCAGAAGGTTTACAGAAAGGATTGATCCAGCATGTTCTGGACATGGACACCAGCCAAGAACAATGGTGGCTCTGAATGGAAATAAAACCAACAAGTGACTATTTAGTTCCCTAAAGGAAGGGCAAAGTGTGCAGGCACAGTTTAGGAAAACTGTCAGGTTAAGCAGCAGTAGAGGTGAACCAAGGCCAAATCAAGGAGGTGGTTCCAAAGATGGAAGAAAAGCTGTTTGGTTCAAAGAGTCTGTAGAAGAAGTATCTCTATATATGTAAAGATATTTAGATCAGAGAAAATGGCAGATACCACAAAACGTTGCTAGAAGACATCTGAAACACAAAAAAAAGAAATGTTTCTAGCATTTTTAACCTATATGTGGTTACAACTGAAAATGACACATTCTTTTAAAACATTTGGTCTAAGATCCATTAAACAGGAATAATCAGAAATAAAAACTGAAAATCTGATTTCTAGACCTTCACTGCCTACATAGTAGTTAAACATACAGATATTTAATTCCTGGTGCATTGAAATGATGTTTAGACAACGATTTTGTCTATATATAGGCTTTGCTGCTGCAGAGAACAATATGATTTTCACAGGTATATATTAGCATATAAATATTACATCTAAGTGTTTTGGATTTTGTTCATCTTTTTAGTGCAATTTTGGAACTACATGACCTTATGTGCTCCTAAAAAAAATTCATGCTAATGAAAAAGAACCAAACTTTACTTTAAGAAATAATACCTTCCATTTTCATGTGCCAGAGAAACACATAAATGTTGAAGACTGAGTATGAAAGAAAAAGCTATCCAGTTCCTAAGAGTTCAGTCACCTCATTTGTTTTCTCTCCTAATGTTACATACCTCCAAATGATTTAGAATGGAAGTATTAGCTCTGCTTTTGTAAATACAGTTTTCCACAAAACAAAAACAAAAATTTTCCAAAAAACAGAAAAAAAAAAAAAAGAAAAAAAAAAAAGAAAAAAAAAAGGAACAGAATAAAAGGAAATTAGTATCAAAGTGTCCTGAATTATTAAAATAAATTGCAAACAGTTTCCAACTATATCCATATATATATATATATCTGCCTTCTGTGACAGCAGGATGCAACTCAGACCAGACTTTACATATATAGAAAACCTTATCACAGCACTTCCAATAGGATTAGTAAAAACATTTCTTCACAAATGTGGTCAAACTGACAGGCTGTGGATTCTCCATCCCTAAGATGACCAAAACTCACCTGGACATGGCACTGAGCACTCAGTTCAATCTAACCCCAAAGCTAGCCCTGCTTTGAGTGCTGGCTTAGACCTGGTGACCCTGAAAAGTCCCCAGTAACCCAATTTCTCTGTGACTCTATCTCCAAGGTCAGCCTTGCCAGATTAAGGACAGAGGCATCTTACAGCTCTCATGAGTACAGGCTGCAGTTATCATACTACTATGAGGATTCTGAGTTCCACCTGCTGTTCTTCTGCCAGGTGGGTTTTCAAAACACATCTTATGATGCATGACCACCTCCCTCTAGACAGTCATCACTGAGGCTTGCACATCTTTCCAGCTCCTGTAATGTTTTCTGCAAGCATCCATCCTCTCACACACCTTAGAGTCCTAAAGGAGGAAGGACCCTGATGGAATTTTGCCTCATTTCCTTCTGTCTCATTCAGCCAATTGCATCTGTACCAGAACTGGGAGCAGAAAACTGTGGTTCAAATGGGTGACTGCCCCAATTACACAAAATATGTTTGTGGGGTAAATACTGAAATAACCTAATCAAAGTAACATTCCCAGCATCATCTGTTATGCCACTCCAAAGTCTCACTCACTAATTATCTTGAATACCATATGGAAATAAAGTAGAATGAGGCAAAGCAAAAGGTACCATGATTTTATCCTTTCTAATGAATTAATCTTCAGACATCGCTAATGATTTTATTCTTTTAATCTGCCATAAACAAAAAGATCATACAAATGCATCCAGCCTGGGCCACAGTTTCCTAGCCACAGCATGTGGTTCAGCGATGTTTATGAACTGGTGCTTCAAGAAAATCAAACAAAAGTCTCCTGTCAGGAGCCAATATTACGTTTCTCCGTGGATCCTACCCTCTGTGAAGAATGCAGAGACTGGCTTTGTGATTCAGGTGCATGTGCATGCACACAAAAACAGCTTGCATTTTCCTTGGCACTACTGAAGTGTCAGCTCAGGCTTTATTATCACTGAGGAATATGCTTCTCTGACTTCATCTGACCTTTAAGAGAATTGTCTGCTAATAGCACACTGCTGTGTCTGAAACACTCCAAAGGAGACTAGCTGCTAGATATGCATCGTACTCTCAAGCAAGGAAACCTTTTTAACTCTGAACAGTGAAGTCAAACCACTGCAGACCTGAGGTTCTATTAAGCACACCAAATGGCTTGTTCCCCAAACCTTTACCAAACCTCTTTGGATTTTAAACACAGAAGGAAGTCTGGCAAGAGCAGATGTGGGAGTTCATGTTTCTTGCTTTGTTATTGCATGAGGTTGGTTCAATATTATTTTTCCATGGGCAAGTTTCTGGTCCCTCCCAAGTCTGGTCTGCCTGGAGTGACTACCCTTCCACGATGTAGACCTTGCACAAAAGGCCTTCACCTGATCAAGGAAGTGTAGAGTTCACGAAAGTGAACAAAAGTGGATTAACTTTAATAAAATGGAAATATCAGAGTCCTGAATGAATGATTCCAATTTAAAAATCCGTGAGAGATTTGACAGTTACTTCAGAAGTCATTTAACAGTCACCTCAGAAGTAATCTGATCTAGGTTTAGTTCAAGGACTTGGTAAAGAACAGAGTCACTTCTAATTTTATCTGAACTGATTCACCTATTTGTAAAGGCTGTCCTACCTACTCCAATAACACAGTCCTGTGGATCCCACACCCATGCTCTACATGGGTGTCAGATTTTTAAGACCATGAAGAGGTTTTTTTTCTGACAAACTGGCAGCTGGACCAAGCATATCTTACCAGCTCCCACTGAAGGGTACTACTGTGGAGATTCCCTTGGGTAAGCAGTGGCACAGCAGGCAAGACAGTATGGCCCATAAGGAAAACTTAAAATAGCAGCCAACTCAGAACAAATATTAGAATATATAACAGGTTTACTGTATTAAAGGTAAAGAAAACACCAGTGAGAGTTAGAACAAAGTAAAGAATTGCAGAATACATCTTCTGTGAACACCCAAAACTAGAATTATTACTGATACTATTGTCCATACCACTGAAAAGTCAGCAGCAAAATGAAATAATCATTGAGACATCAGCTGTTGGAATAGAAGAAAGTCAGGACTGTAGAGTTTAATACTTCTCTTTACATTCCTCCACTTCATTTTCTTGAGTTTTAGTCTGGACAACAAGGAAACTTTTACAGAATTAGAAATCAAGGGAGTTTACCCAAAGAACATCTGCATCGACGTCACCAACACTGTCC
>NW_008662515.1:21791-26101 GCF_000695815.1 Acanthisitta chloris
ACATTAGCAAAGCCAAACTCCTTTGAAAGGCATTGAGGACAATCCTGCATGAACATGTTCGCTCGGCCAATTATGGTCAAACACTAGTGCTGACTTTTCTGATGTGGGCACTACTGATGATTTATAGAGAGACTATTACTGTAGCAGAGAAACATTTACTAGAAACTGGACTGGGGCCACCAATTCATTTCACACAAGCTATTGAAGCAAGTAAAATGTTCTCTTGTCTCATTACTAATTTGAGCCAAAGTTATTCGGTTCCTTTAAATCAGTGTTTCTCATTAGCCTGCTTGGGTTCAAATAGGCTGCTTACAATTTTTGTGACAATTTATAAGGCTTTTAAGCACTTAGTTTAGTGTACTTCATTAAATAAGGGTTAAAGTAATTGAAATATCCCAGTGAAACATACACAGGCCTTTTTCCAAAATACCTCCTGTTGCACTTGAGGCATTGCAAACCAATGAAGGTGGTTTAATACTGCAAATGGTATTGCTGTTATTACTGCCTTTCATCATTCTTTCTGACCATTACATAGGGAACTGCAAAGAGTAGTCAGCTGCAAGTAGTTTGGTACACTGATACACATCCTTTGTCCACAGAGGGTCAAAAGAAACAGCAGCAAAAGAATTTAGATATATAAAATACAGTGGAGCTACCTAGTATCTTCAACACTGAGGCACCATGTTATGCTCCATTTAGCCCCAAACAACTGAATTTAACCATGAAACAGCTCCCTAGTTTCCTAATGCAAGAGTTGGAACTAAGTAAAACTCATTTTTCTTACAGTTGAGGGTATTTTGCAATCTAGAGGAAAAATAGAGCACTTATCCACTGCATAACCAGTAGCTCTGCAGGTGATTGCAGCATTCCTCTTGGGTTTGGGAAATCCTAATACAGATCTTTACTCTGCTTATTTAAGGATGTGAATCTTAACTTTTTAAAAGAATTTATTAGCAACTAGATTACAGAAAGATTGTCTCCCAAAGTTTCCTGTTGGAGCTACCTCAATATGCATAAATGACTTACTCCTTGCAGACCAGGCCTGAATCTCTTTTGTACATCTCCAGTGGTTGTCCTAACCATAGACATGGGTTCAGCCTCCCTCACTTGTTCCATGCTGCATTTTTCATGCTCACCAAGGAGATCTCTGACAGGAAAATAGCTGGGAATGATTCTGTAACCTGGTGGTTGGGGCATTTACTGGGTAGAGAATCCACAACTTGAAGTTGCTGAGTTGTTTGAAGATTTGAATGTGAATCACCCCCATGGAGTGAGGGCCCTGGACACTGAGCTGTCAGTGGCTGGTCCAGGTTGTGAGTTTTCATAGAATCATCAAGGCTGGAGGAGACCTCTAAGATCATCGAGCCCAACCTTTAACCTGTCACTGCTGGAACCACTAAACCACATCCTCCAGTGTCAGATCCAGACACCTCTTAAACACCTCCAGGGATGGTGACTCTACCATATCCTTGGGCAACATGTTCCAATGCCTGACCAGCTTTTCTCATCTAAATTATAAATTCCTCTCTGAAACTAAAAAGGTTTTTTCCTGCAGAAATAGGTAGTGTACATTGCCATAAAAAGGGCTATTGTGACACATGCACTAATCAGGGAACTCATCTGACATTTATGCAACACACATGTTGGACCCAGACTGGGTCTAAGTTGGAGGATATGATTGCTGGTTATTCTCTGCCTTAAAAATGAGACTTCTACCAAAAAAAATAAAATCATCTGCTGCCTTGGTTCCTCCATCTCTGTGTAAACAGAGGAAATTAAGGGACATCACTACCTATGTTATATAACTTGCAGTACATAGCAAAGCTTTTTAATATTTGAAGATGCTTCTGAAACAAACTAGTACTTCAAAGGAACTAAACAAGCACAAAAAAATGTCCCAGATGACTTTTACTGCCATACACACAAACGTAATACTTCCAGTTTTACCTGGAAGGTGACTGAGCAGCCCAAATTCATTACAAATACACACAGGCAGTACAGTATCTGCACATAAGAGACAGAATACCCATTGGGTCTATAAGAGAAAACATATATGCACTTCTCATTGGGTAAGAGAGCCAGACTCAAATCCATAACATTGAATTTCTGTAACATTCTGTAAACATTCAATTAAAAGAAATCCTGAACCAGTTTGGAGTACAATGTTTCAGGAAAATGAGGTAACCAGATAAGAAACCCCAAACCTCCATTAGGCAAAGTTCAGTCACCACCTGCAAGAATGTTTGCAGCAGATCTTTTCTCACTCAGGCAGCAATACTTTGTGTGGCTCCAGTAACACACCTCTAGTTTATGCTTTGCTACAGTGCTTGAGGACAGTCCCCTGAAATGCACTGTAACTGCACAAATGGAGTTTGCTCCTTGCTATGACTGTTAAAGAAGAAAGAAGGCCACATAGGTGGAAAGACTGTGGGAAAGCAGTAAAATACAGAAATGCCCAGGGAAGAAGAGCTTACACTTAGGTTGTTCCCCACCCTCACCACAGTTGAGTTTGGTTTTTACATGAAAGTCCTGTTTCCAAATATTTCTAACTGAGTCCCACTGAAATCTGTGTGGTTACACCGGTTGACACAGTCTGAGGATCTAGCTCCAAGATTGGTGTTTGTTTGGGGTTTTTATTGTAAACTGTTTCATTCTCACAAATAACTCATCACCCTAAGAGTCTCCTATGGGCAGAAACGATCTCATCGCATTGACCATCCATGAACTGTAATTAAATAACTTCTGGTAGGAATCCTGAGGCTCCTGCCTGGTTTGAATTGTGTTTTCATTAAAGCAAGCACTGCTATTGTCCAAGTAAACTGCAAGTTTTGCAGTGTGGCCTGAACTGCCTCTGCAGAGCCTCTGTGAACTCCAGGCTCAAACTGAGCTATTCCACTGTAGAGAAGCTAAACACTACAGCAATGTAGCCAGTCCAGTTTAAAGCTATGTGATTTAAAAGAAAGCAACATAGTTATTTCCTTCTTTGACTTTGCTGCCAAGAGAAATAAACAGGCTAAGCCAGGCCGGGGAAAGCAGCCTTATGCAACAGACAAATGGCACTTGCTAATACACTTACAAGTCTCATGATACTGTTAAAGTAACACAGGCACAATATCCTTCCTTATAGAGGAAAAAAAAAGGACAACACCCAGACAACATCCCTTCGAACTGACACCTGCCAGGGAAAGCAAGCAGTTTGCACATCAGGTCTAGGCTATGCAGTTTTGGCTTAACATCTGCTGCAAGAGTAGATTTCCCCCTAAAGCCGCTGCAGTTATTAATATTGAGAAAATAGGATTATTGTCTGACCAGCATGGAGATGAAAACTGTTTGTATCTGCAAGCTGGCTGCTTATTTACAAAACATTCAGCATGGATTCCTCTTGATAACATATATGAAGAACAATTTTGGGAAAATTATCCTTTTGGACTAGTTTTCTTATTTCTCTTCCTCCCTGCAGACAACCTGTGATTTTTCCCTAAGTGACACAGAGCACACCAATTTTTGCATCTTCCCACCACATGCATGGGAAAAGTTTCCAAGAGATTAAATTCAAGGATTCTAAATCATAATATTAGAAAAATACAGAATGACTTGGAAGGCTTCCTACCATGGGAAGCTTGCCCTGAAGTATACAAAATATTGCCATTACATACAGAGGTAAGTCTCTCTCAGACTGTTTCTATTTCATACCCACATAACTACAACAAACTGGAAACCACTTCAAAGGAAAAGTGGATGAAAATACTGGCCCTGATGATGGTTGCTAGGCACCAAGCAATGCACAGAGGACTACAAGAAGCCAAGTTTCAAGCAGATTTAGATATTGTCCTAATGAACAGAGAGGATCATTAAAAAACAAGGGCTGGCTTAAAGAATTTGGCCCAGTCAGGTGAGAAAGGAAAGCAGTTTCATCCTGGCTAACTCTTGAAAACCAGATACAACACCCATGTAGGTGAACACACTGTCAGTTACAAACACAACTCATCATACTTAATTTCTAAACAAAGGAAGATGAAATAGCACTCAGGAGACCTCCTGAGCAAAAGCTCAGTGGTTCCCTTGCAAAGCATCTGCAGCAAGATGGGAACCCAAATCCTAACCTCATCCTCACTCTGCTCCTGGAAGCATTCACATCTTTGCAGCTCTTGGCTGTCCCTCCTGGGACACTTCCCACCTCGTGCTGCCTTGCTGGGGGACCAGGCCCACTGCCACCACAGCTGCCAGTCAGCATCCTCCCCGAAAGGGACACTCTGTGTGGCATTTCCAGGGGAGCTGCAATCCCTTTGAGTCCATCTGACACAAGTCCA
>NW_008662516.1:0-291 GCF_000695815.1 Acanthisitta chloris
CCTCAGAGGGAGGAAGAAACCACAGGCGCCATAAGCATCCCCCGCAAACTGTCACCGAAATAGAACAGCCTGAACCGGTATCAGTTGCCCCCGTTCAGAGGAAAAAATCAAAGTGCAAATCAGCCCACACAGGCACTGTTGAGGATGCGGCAGGACCTTCATCCCCAACAGAAGAAGTCACCACGTACTCTCTATCCCTGGGTGAGCTGCGTGAGCTGAGGAGGGAATTCACCCGCCAGACAGACGAGCCCATCCTGTCCTGGCTGGTCCGCATCTGGGGTGCTGCCGCCC
>NW_008662516.1:511-712 GCF_000695815.1 Acanthisitta chloris
AGATGAGAGATTTCCCAAGAACCCAGATGGTGTCCAGTGCACGTCACAGATGTGGTTGAGATTCGTACGCCTTGGACCAGAGAGATACGGCCGTTACCTGGCAACACTGCAATGGAGGGAAGGCCAGGACAGGACAAGGTACTTGATCACTAAACTAAGTATTTATGAGGACAGTGTCAATTCCCCGCTTCGCACCCAGAT
>NW_008662517.1:0-4863 GCF_000695815.1 Acanthisitta chloris
TTCAGGCCTTGGTCTATTTCCATGTCTGTGTATGTTTGGTCCGGGGATTCTGTGTGAAAATTCAGGCCTTGGTCTATTTCCATGTCTCTGTGTGTGTGTTTGTTCATGGGATTCCATGTGTGTTTGTTCCTGGGATTCCATGTGAAAATTCATGCCTTGCTTTATTAACTTGTGTGTGTTTGATCGAGGGATTCCATGTTGGTGCCTTGCTCTATTTCCATGTCTGTGTGTGTGTTTGGTCTTGGGATTCTGTGTGAAAATTCAGGCCTTGCTCTATTTCCATGTCTGTGTGTGTGTTTGGTCTTGGCATTCCATGTGAAAATCATGACTTGCTCTATTTCCATGTCTGTGTGTGTGTTTGGTCTTGGCATTCCATGTGAAAATCATGACTTGCTCTATTTCCATGCCTCTGTGTGTGTTTGTTCACGGGATTCCGAGTTCAAATTCAGGCCTTGGTCTATTTCCATGTCTCTGTGTGTGTTTGTTCCTGGGATCCCACATTCAATTCCAGGCCTTGCTCTCTACTTGTGTGTGTGTGTGTGTGTTTCTGGAGTCCCACATTCAAATTGAGGCCTGCAACTCCTAGTCTTTCCCTTGAATCGTCCGAGTTAGCGGGATGCCTCAAGATCTGGGTGATGCCATGAGAAACAGCACTGAAAGGGAAGGCTTTGCTCCCTCAGAAGGGAACAGAGAACAGGCCATGTCCCTCCTGTGTGGCTGTGTTGGGGCAGTGACCCCCTGGGAGCTGCATGCACAGCTGGAGACCTCTCACTGCTGCAGCAAAACCTCTTCCACAGCTTGGAAGGGAGAGTTGGGTTTGTGTGGGGGGCACTGTCTTGCTCCTGCTTTCCCTTAATCTGCCTTTGAGAAACAGACTTCATCAGTTTCATGTTCTTCTGAATGGTGGCATTATTCTTTGCTCCTTCCCAGCATGGGAGGTGGGAGAAACTGAGTGTTAGGATGACTTTTCCCTTACAGTGTCAGTGACAGGTTTGTTTACAAACATGTCTCATGCTGCTGATGTATCTATTGCTAAACTATGTCCCTTAACCCTCACACCCAAATTGCAAAACTACGATAAGAGGGATCACTGAGCAAATGCTAAACCTGTGATAGTTTAAAGCACCAGGAGGAAATACTTGTTTGGGGTTTTTTTTTTTAAAGGGAAATATGCTATCCAGCCACGTGTGATTTCACAAGGCCACACAAACATGCTCATTACTTGTGGTTTGCCACGTCACTGGAAACAGTGGAGGTGTGCAGCATGAGGAGCACCTGGTGGGTGGAGAGGGCAAATATTTGTGGTTTAATTTAGAAGTAGTCCTCTCCTCTGTTGCTACTAGTCTCCCTTGTTTTCCAGAGAAAATTATCTGTGCTGGAATCGATTTTCAGCACCTGTGCTGTAACAGCAAAATGAAGTTTATGTGGCAAAGATGAATGATTAATGCAATGGGTCAATATTACTTCCCCAAATTGGACATGCTTTGTAGCATATTCATAGAGTCATAGAATTTTTAGGGGTTGGCATGGAGCTGAGAGACCATCCAGCCCCAGGCCCTGCCCTGGGCAGGGACACCTCCCACCAGAGCAGGTTGCTCAAGGCTCATCCAACCTGGCTGTGAACACTGCCAGGGTTGGGGCAGCCACAGCCTCCCTGGGCACCCTGGGACAGGGTCTCACCACCACAACAGGCAAAACTTCTGCCTAACATCTAACCTCAATTTCCCTCCTTCCATTTGTGCCCATTGCCCCTTGTGCTGTCCCTGCAGCTCCTAACACAGATCCCTCTGCAGCTTCCCTGGAGCCCCTTCAGCTCCTGCAAGGTGCTCTGAGCTCTCCACACAACCTTCTCTTCTCCAGGCTCAACAGCCCCAACTCCCTCAGCCTGTGCTCACAGGGAGATGCTCCAGTGCTCTGAGCAGCTCTGTGGCCTCCTCTGCACTTGCTCCAACACTTCCATATCCTTATTATTTTCATATAGATGCTGAAAGTCTGTAAATGGTCCAAATAACTTTTAAATCTCTATAATATGATTTGAAACATCTATTTCCATAGTCAGTATGTTTACAATCTTTTATTAACACAGATGGGCAAAAAGGCATTGAATAAATAGCAAACAATATTTAAAATAAATAGTGTTTTTTCAACAGTTGCTGCCCATTAAAATCAGTTATCTATAGCCATTACTTTCAGTCTGGCACTTGACTTGCTAACCAGGTAGATAAGCATATGGAACTGAATATTTTTGTGTCTGTTTTACACATTCCTGTCTTGTTACAGCTACATGTGCAGTTTGATGATAGTATCTTACACTTGGCATTTGACCTAAGATGGAACTGTAGAGTATTCTAATATTAAAGTGGTTTTAATGAGCAGAAAATACACTAAGAAGTACCTAGGAAAAAAAATCCACCCTATTTTCTATTCCAAGTGCTTGTGTTATCTGTGGGCTGAAGGGATTATTTTGGTAACTGAGCTGACCCTTCAGGTCAGCTTTAGGGATTTGGGATGTGCTATCTTGAGACAGAGTGAAGAAAGTAATCGTTTTGTACCTGTACAAGAGGCTTGTCCCCTTGAAATCAGCTTTTGCACTTGAGCAAACTCTGTTTGCCAGCAGTGACTTCTGTCTGCTCAGGAGTTTTAAAGAGGGCAAATACTACTTAGCATTTTGGTATAACTTATTTTAGTGATTACAGTAAGCTTTAACAGAATCATAAAACCATCAAGGTTGGAGGAGACCTCTAAGATCATTGAGTCCAACCCTTAATCTGTCCCTGCTGGAACCCCCAAACCCTAACCCAGATCCTCCAGTGCCACATCAGACACCTCTGAAACACCTCCAGGGATGGTGACTGCACCACCTCCCTGGGCAATATCCCAGGGCCTCAACACCACAACAGGCAAAACATTTCTCCTCACATCCTATCTGAATCTCAAATATCAAAGAGGAAAACACATTTTAAGCAGGAAAATTTTGCTAAGTGAACCTTGTGCTTTTATTCATCTTTTTTTTTTTTTTTTTTAAAGCCAAATTCTGCTGCAGAGCTATGACAGGAGCTGAGGTTCATCCATGGCTATACATGACTACAAGTATCCCTCTCCTGTGAGTCAGTGTGCTGGGCCAGACTGAGGGATGGAGTTCAGCTCAGCTCTAGGCCATTTTTTTGGTGTGCTTTCAAGCCTCCAAGAAATACCACATACATAAAGAGCAGCATTGCTTCACAACTTTGTCCTGCTGCATTTATCTTCTTCCTTATCCTCCTTCCTACAGCTAATTAGCTCATCCCAACGTATCTAAAAGGTGGTAGCTCTCCACATCCCAAAACAAGCTGTTCCCCTGCACACTGTGTCTGTGGGTGAGAGGCAGCACAGCTGGTGCTCTGGCAGGTCTCACTTTGCCATGGGTACAGCCCATGGCCACTGCAGGTCTGGCCTTGTGTCGTGGTTTAACCCCAGCAGCAGCCAAGAACCACAACAGCCACTCACTCACTCCCCCACCAACGGGATGGGGGAGTGAATTAGAAGGATAAAAGCTACAAAAACTCATGGGTTGAGATAAAGACAGTTTAATAGAGAAAGCAAAAGCTGCCCACGCAAAGCAAAACAAGGAATTAATTCACTGCTTCCCAAAGACAGGAGGTGTTCAGCCATCTCCAGGACAGCAGGGCCCATCACGCGTAACGGTTCCTTGGGAAGACAAACACCATCACTCCAGATGTCCCCCCTTCCTCCTTCTTCCTCCCACCTTATATCCTGAGCATGATGTCATATGGTATGGAATATCCCTTTGGTCAGTTTGGGTCACCTGTCCCAGCTGTGTCTCCTCCCAGTCTCCCATGCATCCCCAACTTCCTTGCCAGCCTGGCAGTATGGGAAGCAGCAAAGGCCTTGGCTCTGTGTGAGCTCTGCTCAGCAGTAACAAAAACATCTCTGCATTATCAACTCTGTGTTCTGCACAAAACCCAAACATAGCCTCATACTAGCCTCTATGAAGAAAGTTAACTCTACTCCAGCTCAAACCAGCACACCTTGGCAGAGATGCTGTGCCAAGCTGCTGTCACCTGTTCTAAGGGTGAGGAGGTATCTGGGCACTCACCTGATGCTGTCTTCTCAGAAACTTGATTTTCTTTGTAATTTCTTCCCCACAAGACCATTAATTTTGGAAGGGAAGAAATGTCACACTCCACACTTCAGGCTTCTTTGTATTGCTTGTAAGCTGTTGCTTCATATTTTTGTGGGTATTTTTGGCACTTGTAAAAGGGCAAGCTATTTTCTGTCTTAGGATTTCAAAATGGATTAGTCAGTGTATATCAGTCTGCTACCATATGGCTGATAAACCTCTGCCATCAATATTAAAGCTCAGCTGACTAAAGCACGGACTTGATCCTCTTCATGCTTCAGGAACATCCCTATTTTCTGAAATTTATAAGACAGCCACTTGGAATAATCTCTTTACTTTTTATTTCCAAGAGCTGTGACCCTTAGCCTGCTGCAAGATCAGACACCAAATCTTGTAGGCATTGTTGGTGTAGGGACAGTCTCTCTCCCATGGGCTTAGAGAGAATGGTCCCAGGATCTGAGTGGGTATGAGCACAGGCACTGATGGGTTCTGAGCAGCTTCTTACAGAGCCCACCAACAGCAGTGCTTTTCCAGGTGGCTTTGGGCAGGGGTTGGGTTTGCTTGCAGCAAACACCTCCTCAAGAGTTTGGTTCATCAGAGCACTGGAAGCCTGGGAGGAGCACATGGAGGGAGGATGGCCCCAAGGGTCTTGGATACACAGGGAACATCTCATTGCTGAGGGAAGCACATGGAGGGAGGATGTCCCCAAGGGTCTCGGATACACAGGGAACATCTCATTGCTG
>NW_008662518.1:0-27159 GCF_000695815.1 Acanthisitta chloris
CAGGCTCGGCGTGTCCCACACAGGATACCCCTCTGTGAGGGCACAGCATTGCCCAGAGCGAGAGGGGACCGAATAGGTGCATGGTGTTCGGAAATGAGGGGATAAAATGCATAGATTTCCTTGGAAAGTGACGAGAGACAGGCTGCCATTCAGTCCAGAAACAGCTGAGAAACTCAGGTCACAGGTGTTTCTGGCATGTAGGACAGGGCTTGTAACCCCCATTCCAGTCTTCTGATACCACGAAACCCAATGGTGTATCATGTCCAGCAGAGGTAAAGGAATTTTTTCTGCTTCCTCATTTCTGCAGGTGGTTTTTTTTTTATTCAGTATCACATGTTGCCATTCATTTATAATGGCTGGAGACTGTCATCAATCACAGCTGCAAAATCATCAATATCCCCAAGCAATGCTTGTAAATCTCTGGTCAGTTGCATGTGCCCTGACAAACTTTTTTACCCTTTAGCCGAGTCTTAAAGAAAAATTAACTGTCAAATCATGCAAAGAACAGACAGAAAATGTATAATTATTATCACCATAAACTTACGTAAACTGCTCTACCATCTCAGAAGAAATGATAGTACCTGCAGGGCACATTTCCATAAAGCATGAGGAAATTAAGGAGCGTGCAGGCTCTACCAGTCACACTGTTTTCATGGGATCCCTGGCTGGTGGTCCACAAAGTGAACCCATTAGCTGCAGGAGGGAACCCAAATCTGCAGACTCAACATCCCAATCACAAACTGGAGTCAGGCCCTCTTAACTCAGAAAACCTTCTGCTGAACTTGGTGGGAGTCCTGCTTGGGAGTGCTCAGCCACACAGTGTGGGTAAGGCCCCGTGATGTTGTCTCTCTTTTGAGCTGCAGTTTTATCACCAGCTTGACATTCCAGGATGGTTTTTTTAATATCTGCAAGATTTCGGGTAATAATGTTTTATAAATGATGCTTTCTTTCCTCATGGGCACTTGAAATGCCTTTAAAAATGATGTTCCTTGGAAAAGTAAATTTGGAGAGGTTTTTTATGAGGTGTTTGCTATCATTAGAATAACCCTGAATTTGCCTTTTCTTGACAGGCTTGTAAGATAATGAGGGAAACAGCTGGGCAAGTGGGAGCTCTGGGTGATGCCATTTCCCTGAGGAGCTCCTGTTAGAGCACTGTTGTAAGGTTAGGGTGAAACTACAGATAATCATCTACAGATAATTATCCTGCATTATTGTTATTATTGCAGTTGGCTGTTTTGTGAAAATCTGTTGATTGTTGACCTCAAGTTTTCTCCGTCCAGTGATTTACTTTTTTTTACAGATTACTTTAATAAACTCTGTGCCTTTAAGCACTGTGATAGCTTTAGCAGTTGATATTTTCATCATGTTTTGCCATTTTTGGAATTGCAATTTTTATATACTTCCCAACTGAATTGATTCTGCAGTAATATATTTGAGAGAGCGTGTCTGTACAAGACATTATAGGAGGAAAAGATATTGATTAGAGAGATCCCTTAAACAGATGGAAGTCTAACAATTTTTTGCTTTTATAACTTCCATGGTTTCTCTTGCTAGCTGGAAAATCCTGCGACCTGCTTTAGAAAGTTGCACTCTGACAGGCAGATGCTTCCATTCAGAGCATCACAATATAGGTCTTGATGGCAAATTTGCACAGGGATCTTCTGATTTCGGTGGGTTTGGGGCTGTATCGTGGCACATGCTGAAGTGAAATGCAAAATCTTAGAGCATTGCACTCCCAGGCAGAGAATCAATATGGAAAACAAAACTGCACAAACCCAGACTTGTTGATAAACACACATAGAAATCTGGGGGGTTTCTGCCATAGTAGGTTTATGGGGAGAAAAGATTGTGATTAGGTCAGTGTGTCATTTGATGAAATGCACCTCAAGTGTAGCAACTCCAGCAAATAGTTGACAGAGTTGCAACTTTGTAGCAAGTGTTTATAGATGTATTTCGACGCAATTATCAAATGGCATTTTAGGACTTAGGCAGTCTGTTTACACAAATAAAGTGGTCAGAGTTGGATCTGTCTTATGTAAAACAGATTCAGGATGAATTCTTAGTAATCTTAACATATTGTTGAAGATTTAAATAGTCCAAAATAGAGACTTGTATGCATTTGAAGTCTTGATTCCTTAAGGGAGGAAGAGCTTCTCATTCTCCCATCCCTTGGTCTTTCATGTAAAGGGAGGATTTTTGGAGGATGATTTCTTTTGGTCTTTCAATTATGTTAACCCCTGTAATTAATTAGACCTATAGATAAAAGAAATCCAGACGAAACCCAACACTTCATTCCTAAAATTAAACAAGTTGGTTTTTCCTCCCTCTTATTTTTCCCTTTGGTGCCCTTCCCTGGGCTGTGTGCGTATCTAGAGATCCCAAGATGTCTGGGATTGTCTTGTGCTGCTCTGACTGTCTGTGATGGAGCAGCAGTGAGGAGAAAATCCTGATGTATTCCTCTGGTCCTCTTCAGGATGGGTGAGATACAGGCATGGGCTCCCTCAGTTCACTGCTGCAGAAATAGGCACTGGACCTGGTGTTAGAATTGGGTTGTGGTAGTGTAAACTAACACAAAATGAGAAATCCAGATCGGAGTTGTAAAATATCTCATAGTCTTGAGTTATGAGAGGGAATCAGCCTTTCATTTCTCAATCAGATTTTATTTCCCTCCTTCCATCTCTACCAAAAGAAAATAAAAAGGAGAATTGGGGAGAGTGGAGATTTTGTTGTGTGTTTTGGTATTTTTTTCTGGTGAGAAGTCTAATTTAATTCGCATCCAGAAACTATTGTGAAGTATTGTGAATTAAAGAAGTACAGACTTTTGGTTCTGAAGAAGAGCAAGTGAAGCTCTTATTAAGAGATGGAAAACTGCTGCTTGGGTATGTTGGTTTTTTTTTTACATAGTTCTAAAATGAAGGGAAGGCTTGAAAATAAATTTTGGAGGACATTTCTAATACTTTATGATGGTCTATAATCTGTGCTTTCATTCTGAGAGAAAAGTATTTCAGCAAGAAGTTTATTCACATCGCTTCTAATTTTTGCATAGCAGGACTTGCACACCAAGAAAAACAGTGTTCCCACACCAAGAAAAATGACCTTGTGAAATGCAGTAACAGAGCCACCAACAATATATGCCATAGCACATGAAGTCAGATTCTCCACTGCGGCAGTACTTGCAGCAGTGTTACATTAGCCTGAAACTTGGTAGTTGTGCTGAAAACTAGAGCCGTATAAGAGAATGTAATTTGAAAAGAAACACAACGCTGTAAACAGAACTTTTTCTTTTAAGCTTCTTGCTCCTGTCCTTGCCCCACTCCTCAATAAGCATGCAAGCAATTACAACATGTCAGAAATGTTCCCTGGGACCTGCCAGAGGGAACGCATTCTGCTGCTTATGAACAGTTGCACAAGAGTTGCTCTCCAAGTTGCATGTGAGGAGCCCTGAGCTCTCAATTTTCTTCTAAGATCTATACCTCATCACCATGAGAAACTTAGCAATCGTGTGCTGTCTGCTACCTTTGCTGTGGTGCATTTCAGTCTTTGTGCGTTCTTGCTGACCCTTGTACTGCATTCAGGCAATTTGCAAAATGATCTCCAGTCGGTACAGTGGCATATTTCAGCTTTCTGGCTTCTTTGGTTAAGTAAGACTCAAGCTGTTTACTTTGGGAGAGTTTTAGACTGAGGTTTTTTTAAAGCTTATTTGAGCTCTGGAGCTTTACATTTGGTTAATTTGATGGGAACCAATTGTCTAAATCATCTTTGAAAAACTCTCGATTCAACATTCTGCATTCATGTTTTCCAGACTGTCCTTAGCCTGTATAAGGTGCCAGTAAGTGGATGTACATTGTATTTTTAATATTATCATTAAATCCTTCTCTGCCTTAGGAGCAGTTTATACATTGCGTTAATAACTTTTAGAGCAGGTGGATTGTGAATGAGGCAGGCTGATTCTCTGCCAACCAAAATCTCATTTGGTGACATGGTTCCTCATCACAGGGGATCCTGTTTCGTGCCTTTTGACAGTGACAGTAAAACCTGCCTCTTCACAGCAGCTACAGCTCACCCTTTGGCATACGTTCCCCCAGTTATGCACTAAGTTTTAGGAATGACTTAGACCATGTGCAGTTCATTCTCTCATCTCCCAAGGGAGAGAATTATGTGTGCTCTTTAGTGGTTTTGCTAGTGGGCTGTGGCTTGTTCCAGGATCGAGAGGCAAGGAAGGGTGATTAGCTTTTACGTGTGCTGCTGCCGCATGCATGGAAGCAAAGGATAAAACGGGAAATGGGTGAAGGATTGAGGCTGCTGCACTGAGCAAAGGACCATTGTTTGTCATCCATTGCTCCCAGGAGAGATTCTTTCACCTTCCAAGTCTGGCTTCAGGAAAACTCCAGAAAGTATTAAACTTCTCTTCTTACCTATCACATTGATTAATTTCCTAGCAAACTAAAGCATCCCCAGTGGAAAAGAGCTACCACACCTTTAGGGTAGGATGTGGCATGTGTTTTAGTATCTAAGACTGCTGCAGTAATTCAGAACAGGGATCCAAGAATATTGTGGTTAGTTACGGCTGCAAGGAGCAATGTTAGGCAGGTATGAACATAACTTCCTGCACTGGATTTTACCAAGATGTGTGGGTGAGGCATATTTTGCTGAACATCTCTTTAGCTCAACAGCTAACAGTTACTGTACTGCTCATATTAGATCATCACTGATAAATACCTGGTATTAAATCACTCAATTTTGTCTCTAGTGTCTGTAGTGTCAATTTTGTCCAATGTCTTGGATCATTTTTTCCTAGTGCTTTATACAGAAGAGTCTATTGGAATTATTTGTTCTTGTTTTGAGCAAGATGTAGGATAATTTTCCAGCTCTTTATAGTATTGGACTATTTGTATAAAAAGAGTGTGTTGTTCTAAATTCGTTCTGGACCATCATGTTGTCTTCATGTCCATTCCCATGGGCCTGAAGCCAGACACAAACCACAGTGACTCCTACAAGGCAGAGGTCCCAGAGAAATTTTTCCTTTTTCCTTTCTCTTCTTTCAGTCCATCCTTACCTGTGCTCTGGGGCTATGTGTGAGGGAAGAGTGTTTAAAGGGAAACCTTCTAACAGGGACTCTGAGCCCTACAGCAGCTGGATAGCTGAGTCATGGCAATGCAAGGAGTGGTAGGTTTGAGACAGGTTTCTGGAAAAGTCTAGAGCTGTAATGATCACCCTTGGTGACAATGAGAGTAGAGAGGCCAGGCATGAGCACACAAAGATCTTGGATGGAGCTGGGTTGGTACTTTCCACACTGGTTTATCTAACTGACAATCAGCACTAGTTCTGGAGTAGCTTTTATTTTGTAGTCTTTGTTGATTGTGCAGAGAAATCTGTTCTACACAAGAAGACAACAATTGGTTCATCACAGCTCTAACAGTGGTACAATCACACTGCTACTGACCCCTCGCTCTTGCCTGATCAGCACAAAAATCTCTCCTTTGCTCCTCCAGCTGACAACCTAGGGTTGTCAGCCCTTAGGTTCAGTCACATTTTCCTGCACTGTCCTTTCTTAATGCCAGCTGCCCACAAAAACAGGAGGCCTAGAGCTGAAGCTCTGGTGTTGGTCTTTATGACTCCGACAATTTCATCATCATTGTACTGTCTGGAGCTGTTCAGTGTGTACTTCCTTGTGATTTGTAACATACATGTTATGACCTGCTAATATGTAACTGAGCCCCAGTACTTAAAGGTTCAGCATACTAAGCTTTTTGACACCTCACTATGCTGTGGAATTCCTTTGCTGGGGAGACATCTGTTTAACCAATCCAGGTCACATTGAATGTAAATTAGAACCATGGTTTGGATTCAGCATTGTTCTTTTGTCTCTACTCATGTCTACGACATCTGTGTATTAATAATCAATGCTGAATTGTTTGAAAATGGTAGAAAATATCTTCAAAGAGAACAAGGAACAATGAAAGAATTACGGACTATGTAAAAGCTCTGGCTGTGTTGCGTCACAGCAACTGAAAACTTTACAGAAACTGAAGTGCAGAAGACAGTAGTATTGATAATCATGCACACAATGCAGGTTTTGCCTGACAACCTAATACATGCATACACTAGTCATGCTTGAAAAGCTTTTGAAAACTATATGTGATAGAGATAGACATGACTTCTGAAAACCCAGTCATTGGTGTGTATTCCAGTGGGAAGGAAAGAGAAATTTTTAAGATGCACAGATTTGTGAATATTCGTGCTTAAGAATTTCTCATTTATTTTCCTTCATTATGTAGAAGTGCACAGAATACAAGTAATGGTAGGAAATTATTTTGCTGTACTTTTCTTATACTTGCATTCTTCTGCCTTTCTTTAAAATCTTGAAATATACTCATGCTTCAAATACATATACAGACAATTGAGATGTTTCCTTACACAAGCACAAGCCTGAAAAATTGAAGTAATATCGTTTTTCTTTGTGCTTGCATCCTGAAAGTATAGCAATAGACTAGATTTATTTAGCAGCTTTGGCAGGTTTAACTGTCAGAGTTGGTTGCTTTATGCTCTTCTGTGTGTTTCACCAGTCCTCCTTGCAAACAGATGTGGTAGTAGCCAGTTGTACCTCATTTGTTCAGTTTACAGTGTTGGTTAGTGCTTGTTTGGCCTTTTTGTTATGATTCCTATCTTGCTGTCTGCTTTAAGAATACACTACTTAAAAGCTCTTTGAATTGACTGAATAATGTTCTCCAGAAAAGGTGACTTTTTAAAAACATTCTTTTCCAATGGTAGCATTTTAATTTTTTTATTTTTAAAATCTCAACCCAAGCTCTTCGAGGTTGAGATTCCAGTGTTGTGGTGTTGCTTGTGTATGATGCGTAGTGTAATGAGTCTCCAGCCTGAATGGAGGCTATAGGCACTGTCACAAATGGATAATAAAGTGCAGCATAGGGCAGAGCAATACAGAGTACTTTAGTAAGTTGCAGAAGGATGCATTACATGATGCAGTGGTTATTGTTGCACTTTTGAGACCATTGTGCCTATTTTACAAGTCTTTAAGACAGTAAATGCCAACCTAAATTCATAGTCCAAGGCATAGAGATGAATAACATTTCCAAGAAATAGCATAGTGAGCTCATTGATACATCAGCAAGAGCAGAATGTTTCCAGTGTTGGTATTTCCATGTATTTTCTATTTGAAATACCAGAAAAAGAAAGAAAACAAAGTAAAATGTAGCTTATTATTGTAATAAGGGATGGCTCACCACAGCGGTCAGATATGTGGCTCAATAATGCATGGTTAGAGGAGCTGGTGTGGGCGGTACTGGTAAGCAGTTTCTTGTTTTTCAGTGCTTGGAGAACTCATATCCATAGGTCATATCTTTTTTATTCCTTCTAGCAGTCAGTGGGATGAAAGCAGGCCTGGAGTTGTTCACCTCTATGCTTTTAATGTTATGGAGGTTCTCCTAAAGATGAGAGGGGAAAATCAGAGATGAAATCTTTCTCTCACCACTTTGGGTGGAATCTGTGCATGTTGACAGGCAGGAGAAGTTCAAGCATCTCTTGGCTTTACGTCTGTGTGCTAGACCTGTGATCTCAGTGTGTTTAAATCGACCTTGCTCCACTGACTTCCACAAAGCAAGTCAGTGACTTATGTCAGCTGCAAACCCAAGATTCTCTTGAATATGAATCTTTCACAGCTCAGCTTTTCTACAGAACTGAAATGCACATAGCACATGTCATCAGGATCTCCATCCATAAGACAAGCTGGGCTTTGGCACGTGGCTTTCTTCAGATTGCATGAATTTGTTTCCATCTGTTATGTTTCATTGTTAGGTTCATATGCAGTGACAAATCCTGGACTGTTTGTTCCACAGTAGTTGTTCTTCCTTGGGAAGATTAGAATTTCCTCTTTGCTTGCACGGCTGTTAAGATCAGTACTTGTGACAAAACACACATACTATGTAAGTACCTATAAAAAGCAAATAACATGCCCCATCTTTTTCTGCCGCTGTTTACAGGACTGCTCTAAGAAAAGTGGATTCCTGCCTTTAGAAGGATCAGCTACTGAATCTATGTTGTCCATGGGCCAGGTTTAACTTCCAGAAAGCTGCCTTCAGGCATCTTTCTTTTGCATTCCCATTGAGTTTGGCACTCAGGTACTGAACAATTGAACAGTGTTATTGAAACACTTTTTCTCATACTTGCCCAGGAATGTTGAGGAGGTGAGATCCTTGCACCAGAACAGCTGTGCTACAGGCTGTGATGGAAAGGGGAGGTGACTGATGACAGAGCATATTGTAATAGAAACAGCAATGAAGAGGGCCTAGTGATAAGACAGGTATTTTTTTTTAAGTTAGTGCTTAAAAAGCTAGTTACACAGCTTTGGTATCTTTGTTGCCTTAGAAGTGACCCAGCAGCAGAGTTCTTGCCGTAAGGAAACCATAATTACTCCACTGGAACCAGCTGCTGCAGTTTACTCTAGGTGTAACAAAACATAAATTTGCTTGGTTTTACCTGCCACATACGTCAGTGCAGGATTTTAAACTTAGTATGGGATTGGTCTAGATAGTAACCAGATATTTACTAATGTCTGTTTGCACAAGTTACCCAAAGAAACAAAAAGAATGAATAGTTTAAATAGTTTAAAACAAAAAAAAAAAAAAAGAAACCATAACCATAGCTACCTAGTGTGGTGTCTGTAACATCACACTATACCCTCCTACCTCATGTCAGTTTGTTATACACTCTTCAATGTCATAGCCAGAAATTATTTAGCTTCTATTTAGCAACATGACAGCAATAAAACTGCCCCTGTCTTTAATGTCTACACATACAACTGTCATCTGAAAGTGTCTCTGGAAGTTACCTCAGTAATCAGACTAGTTATTTAAGATGCAGTGTGTATATTGGCATTTTGCACCACTGATTTTAAGATTCTCAGGACTGAAGAAGTCTGCAAAGGTTCACTGCACAGAGCAGGCTGTAACAAAGCAGTTAATGATTCTTGTCACATGAATGCTGCCATTTCAGTTTATTTGAATGACATTGGCATTCTGTCTTAAATATATCACTTTTTATTAGTTGGTTGAGCTTTTTTTTGAAACTGACTCAATATTAGGCATGGGTATGCATCTTAGCTAAACTATAACTTAGCCAGCCCTTGCTTTTTGCCCTGTGGAGTGCCCAGATTTTTTCAAAACATGTAACCACAGTGATATTTTTATAAAGGAATGTTCACCTCATGGGATTTTTTTAAGGTGTTCTATTTTTTTTTTCAAGTTACAGCTTCACTTTATTGTACATGATGTCCAATAAAAAAGATATATGTCTGCGATTGGACTTTGAAAAAGGGCCATGGTGTCTATTCCATTTAAAGGGAATGAAGTCAAGCAGTAAATTTGCTGGTCGCCCTTTTCATATTGACTGTATCTCGGCCAGCAGTTGGTCTTTGATGTTGTAACAATAGAGCAAAGGCAGAGGAGAAGGAGGATTAGGACCTCCATAATATAAAAACAAGCCTGCATTCATCATGATTTTTATAGAGCACAGTCCCTATCTATTGGAGGTTTGCAGTATAGACTTAATGGTCTGCAGAAGACTGCAGCAATCTTAACATTTGCAGGTGATTTACAATTCATCCATCATTACTCCTACCATCTCTTCTTAATTCAGTTTGTTTAGTCATTCAGCATTTAACTTTCCCTATCTTCTTATTCTTTCCTACAATAGGAAAACAGATGTTTGTCAGGACAGAGATTCTGGAGTATTGTTTTCTCTTATAGGGGTTGATCATCATGTTATTTATGAAAGGCTTGCTGCAGCTGGCCAATAGAATATCTATTCCTCATCTTGTGCTTTAGAGTCCAAGCTTTTATTGGGAAAGAATAGAGGGCTTGATATGTATATGTCTTAACATTTGGGAAAATACATCTCAAAAGGGACCTAGGGCAGCCACACTGTGCCTGTGTCTTCAGGCTCACTGGAACAATAGTGCCAAAGGTTTCAAATGAGCTATTTAGCCTGATAGAGTCCTGGAGCTTTTGATATGCATTTAAATGGTAGCAGCAGTAGCTCCTGATCTAAACATGCAGTAGGAAAATGGTCATCCATTTCCTGAAAATGTGTAAGGTACTGAGTTGCTCTATGTGCTGGTGGGAGCACATAGGCTTTGAACTGTGAGCAGGGCTTGGAAAAAGATGAATAACTCACAATGCACTGTTGCAGCCATGTGTGTAGTGTGGCAGATGTGTAGGGCAGGATGAATGGAGTGTTCCCAGGGATGTGGTGATGGCTGCAGCAATGAGCCCACTGCAAGGGGATCCGTATCAAAAGCCCAAAGGCAGCTCTTAGGAAAACATCTGGGGATGCATCAGGTGAAATTGCTTTACTGCACCCAATTCCAGTGGCCCTTGCTTAAGGCATGATCCTGAAGTGTCCCAACAAGGCAAAACACCTGGAAGCTTGTCTACCAGGACTCAAGATTCACCTGACTCAAGGAAGGGAAGGGTTTGGGGGAAGATGCCAATCTGTAGTCCATTTGACAATTCAGGACTAGATTTAGGGTTGGATCCTGTGCCTTCTAGATGTTCACATTAGACCTGTGAGTCCAAAGTCATCACTTGCCAGCTGAGCTGCACTGGCTCCTTTGATGTCTTATTCCACCTTCATCCCAGACAAAATAAGAGGTGACTTTATATTTATCAGTAAGTCAGCACTGAGCAAACAAACCGTGCCCAGAGCTCTCACCAGCGTGATGGTGTTCTGTTTTCAAGCACTCCATGGTATCAGTGGTCACCAAACATATGGCTCATCAGTGAGGAATCTGTTCTTTTGGTTAATGTCTACCATGATGGCCATTAGAAAGGCAACATCTGGTACAGAAAATGCACACATGCTATTTCTGCACTCTGCTGTATGTCTCCTTCATCGAACCCAGATACAGCAGTGTATTAACTGTCTCTGCTTTTCCCAGCTGATGAAAGCAAACTGTGAGAGGCTTAGCTAGTATAAGGTGGGAGTTCTGGCTAGTTAGAGGCATCACCTTGTGTTTAAAAGGGTTTGCCCTTGAGAGATCAATAGCTCTGAAAAAGCTGCTGAAATCCTTCAGTGGCAGTGAATTTGATTCCCGCTTTTCTTTGATCTGGCATTCATGGCTCTTTGAATAATATAAATCAGAGCTGCCTTTCTCACCTACTCATCCCTCTTTCTTCTCCTAAGAGGATCATTTTTTCATGTTCTTAGGAATATATCTCTGGCTGTCTTAACATCGAAATAAAATGTACTCATTATTTGCATAATATCAGAGTAAGGGCCAGATTAATACCACCTTTTTTTTTTTTTTTTTTTTTTGCTTTAACCTATCTTAGTAGTCCTACAATAAAATACAAGAAAAGTATGCAGCTGAAGTCATGTGTTTGCACACATGTGGGTGAGAAGAGCTCATATGCCAATTCCCCAGTATGCACTGCTGCTGTTGATGAAAGGAGCCACAATTACATTGCAGTTGGGTTATAAACCCCATAATACTCCCATGACAATTATTACAGTTTTCTTGTAAGAGGAGAAAATAGATATATATTTGTCTCTTTAGCAGAGTTAGGTAGCTGGAAGTGAGTTCTGTGCCACAGTCCACCAGGAACAGCTCTTCCAACCTGCTCTGCAGTGTTTCTGCTGTATGCACTTTGGGATCTCTCTTTGTACAGAGCTGCTCTCCCTCCCTGGGATATGTCATGGTCAGCCAGGGTCCCATTTCTGATCCCCACTACAGGAGGTGAGGATGTCTCAAACCTGAACTGCTTATCTTCTCTCCCCTACCTTAGTGTTGTGTCAGGCTGCTGGGACTAATCTAAAAATGCATTTGTCCTGATCCATACAGTTAAAGCAGCATCTGGGTGGCTTCAGGCACGTGCTAAGATTGTAGCAAGTTTGGAAAAGTAAAATCATTTATCCTAAAAATAGCTCAGAACTAACTAGTGATCATGGGGTGGAGGGGAGACAGAAATGAAGATATTTTCGTTTCACTTAAGTGTCAGATTCAAAAGCATCTGCCTTGTTCAGTGCATGTATGGTATTCATTTCCTGTCTGCAGTTGATTGGAATGCCCCCTGAGTCGTTTGAAATTGAAAATCGAGTCATGCTTCTTTAATCAGCTCTAGGAAATAGCCCCCTTCCCTCAGTGTTCTAAGAAAATGTATATATACATGCGCAGAATTCATAATACAAAAAGCCCACACTCCTCCCCAGGGCAAATCCTTTCTCCCCTCTTAGAGAGAGAAGGGTCTTCACATTATCTTGCCACAGTGTACTACCTATCTACTTGCTTGCTCTTCTTCCCCATCATGTCACTGGAGGGAGGCCTTTCTCCTGTGTATCTGCTTCCTCTGGTTTCTTGATCTGTCACTCAGGCAGTTCAGGGAGGTGTAGAGAGAGGGCATGATGTCCACTGCTGATGGCTTGCTGCAAAACCAA
Source organism: Acanthisitta chloris (assembly GCF_000695815.1). NCBI lineage: Eukaryota > Metazoa > Chordata > Aves > Passeriformes > Acanthisittidae > Acanthisitta > Acanthisitta chloris. Next base: position 12,451 of record NW_008662518.1, read on the forward strand.
GGCCAGTATTGCACTGTGTGTGCAGATGCCATTTATGCTAATGACTTCCAGTTGCTCGTGTATCAGTCTCCAAAGTTTTCTAAATGGACACGATAAAACTGTACACTTGAAAGAATATTTCACTGCGGGAGCGGAGGCGCGTGGTCCTGAGGCAGCTGCTCAGATTTCTGCTGCTGTTTTGCTGTAAACTCCTGGGTGTAGTAACAACCCCTTTCAGCGAGTGTTGGGAGGCACATAGTTGGTGCATAGATATGGAAGGTAAACAAGCACTGCCTTTCCTCTGCCTTCACCCTCTCACTTCCATCCAAAGGAGAACAACTATTGGTGGGCAAGGCAGCTAAGGCAGGGTCAAGTGTTTATCTGACAGCGATTTGTTGGGGTGTGTGTTTTGAGCATCAAGACTCAAGTGACTTGCCTTTTTTCAGGCACAGAAGTAGCATTGCCAGAAGCACAGGAAACATCATGTTTTTGGAATATAACACTTGTCTGCTTTCTTGCTTTCTCGTTATTAGCTTTTGCTTATGTGATGAAGTCATCATGTAACTTCTAGTCCACAGGGACTAAACACTTTCTAGTCTCTAAAAACATCTGCCAGTTAACACAGCCAGAATCATAGACACTTCTGAAAGCATAGGGTGGATATTCAGTGGCATATGAGAGGGAGACACGGAGGCTGGGAATAGCTGTTTCTTGGAAACTTAACAGCTGAAGGCAACTTTGGAAATTGAAAAGGCTTCAAGTGAGGTTACTCTTTTAGCTAGGGAGAGATGAAAACTTCATTTATTAAAGTTGGTTCACCTAGTGAAATCCTAGCTGTAGTGATTTAGTGGAATAAACTTGCAAAAGGACATAGTTTAAAACCCAGGAAAATAATTTCAGATGTATATTTGTTCTCTTCCATTTACACTGACTTTGTGTGTGCTGGCCTGCAAAGCCTGACCAAAAAGTTGTGTACAAAAAGTATTAATATTCTGAGTTACCTTTGTGGTTTTGATTGCAGTTTAAGGCAGATTTTTCCATTCTGTTGGAACCTCGTGTGCAAATTATGATGCAGATTTCAAATGGTGGGAAAGACTGGACTAATTCAATTAAATTTGGCCAGGGTATAAATGAATTCTATTTAAAGCTTTATTATTCTACTGATTTTATCCAAGTGTTTAACAAAGCCTAAGAAGAATTAGAACTTTCAAAGAATTTGCATTTTGGCACCACAGGTTATTGGAGTGGAATAGTTGGGCTACTCTTCAGTTGTATATTTGCCTGTTCAGCCACTAAATCAGTGTGTTCTGTGTGGAGAGCTCCAGCCAGGCAGTGATTACAGGGAAGATCTTCAGAGTCCTGAAGAACAACTAAATGTTTACCACCAGCTTAAGCAACTGAAAATATCTGTTAACTACAAGCAAAACTTGGCACTGAACATCTGTCAAAGCCCTACACAATTTAATTCTGTGTGCTTGGCCGCCCCCTGGATGGCTGAGAATCTGCTGAAGAACAAAGCACCAGTGTGTACTACGTTAGAAAATTTGCTAAAGGGCCTCTGTTTTTTTCCAGCAGACATTGAGCTGTAATCACCACCAAGTCCTTTTTATTATCAAAGTGTTTATACAAACTGGCAGTTCTTCACCTCCAAGCTGAACCATGTTGTTTGTATTTTCCAGCTGAATGAAAACATTAAATACAAGCAAACAACAGAGCATAAAACATAGCTGTGATGTGAAATGTGTGTCCACAACATGTAGCAAAAGGTTGCCAGATCTGAGTATAATATGGTTGGTTTTCTCCTTAAGCTCAGAGGAAAAAATAGTGTCTGCCAGTGCGTATCAGACGTAGACCCACTGTTTACTAGCGGTGTGAAAGAGACAGGGAGCTTGGTGAGAGGAACTCCAAGCAGAGGCAGAACAAAGGATGGACTAAAGCTTGATGACTACACGTGAATAAACAGGCTTGGTGGGGGAGGAATGGTGTTAGAGATGCTCTGGCACTTGGGATGTATCAGTTCAGAAGATTCAGTAAGGCAACAGCCTTTTCCTCCACCATGGAGGGTCCTGATGTAGTGTGGGCCATGTGCCTTGGAAGAGTTTTCTGGGACTTCCTAGGCCTTAGATATGAAAGGGGCCTGAACACTCCAGCCCTAGGATCTCTGCAGTTGTAACACACATCCTGGCTACACATTCAGTTCTCGAGATTTTTTGTGTACCTATGATGGCTAGAAGTTTTTAGTGTAAAAACCCTGAAATTCAAAGGCTGTGATACTGAGATAAATGTGGTCACATGCTTTTTGATTCTGCTTCTGCTGTACACAGCTCCTGAGGGCTACTGAACCAGGTGGGCAGCAGGTTGAAGGAGGGCATTCTGCCCCTCTACTCTGCTCTAGTGAGACCCCAGCTGGAGTGCTGCATCCAGCTCTGGGGTCCCCAGCACAGGAAGGACCTGGACCTGCTGGAGTGAGTCCAGAGGAGGCCACCAACTGGTTAGATGGATGGAGCACCTCTCCTATGAGAAAAGGCTGAGAGAATTGGGATTGTTCAGCCTGGAAAAGAGAAGGGTTCAGGGTAACCTAAGTGTGGCCTTTCATAACCTCAAGGGAGCCTACGGGAAAGGTGGATAGAGACTTCTTAGAACAGCATGTAGTGACAGGACAAGGGGGAATGGCTTCACACTGAAAGAGAGTAATTTTGGACCAGATATTGGTATGAAGTTCTTTACTGTGAGGGTGGTGAGACACTGGCACAGGTTGCCCAGGGAAGCTGTGGCTGCCCCATCCCTGGTGGTGTTCAAGGCCAGGCTGGATGGAGCTCTGAGCAGCCTGCTCTAGTGGAAGGTGTTCTTACCCATGGCAGTGGGCTTGGAACGAGATGGTCTTAAAGGTCTCTTTCAACCCAACCCATTCCATGATTGTGATATGCTTGGACATCCCAAGCACCTCACTGCCTAATTGTGCTGCCTCTGGCACCCAGCATTTAAACTGTCTACAGCACATCACTGGTCCAACAGTGTGTGCTGATCAACATGTCTACTCTCAATTTCTGCTGTCTTAATTGCAACAGTGCTTGTGACTTCATTCTGTTCTCCCCAGGAATAAAATCACTTCAAGATCCATACAGCCCCTGAAGCTAATGTGTGCCATAGCAGTATGCAGTGGGATGACTGGGTTTGGTCTTTCCATGGCCACAGGAACACAGGCAGATGTACTGCAAGTTAGAACTGGATACAGTGTCATTTTACTAATTTTGCTGGGCTAGATAGAAGATTATTAAAAAATAGACCATGATTAACAGACCATTTTTATTATTACCAACTGTAATCAGTGATTCATCTTCTGTTTGCACAATGTTTGAGGCAGATGCACTATTTTGGGGCCCCTTAGTGAAAGCCATTATGTACATGCAAGCCAATGTAGTCTGTTTTAAATTATTTATGAACAGTGATTATCTAAAATGTGCTATTAATTATTGAAACAATTAGTTTGTGCAGTTTTCTAAAGACAAACTAGGCCTTTCATTTCATTACTATATGTGAATGAGGGGCAAGCACATTTTAAGAAAAAATGAAAATGTCTTGGTAGCTGAGTGGTTGATGTGACACCCTTCTTGGTCTGACTTCTCTTCTGTCTGACTGGCTGGACAGTATGTGGTATTAATGATAAAATGAATTTTTCTCTGTGTATCTTTGATAAGGCTTGTCAGCTGTTAACCTCACTGCCTGCTTCTCTAACACTGTCCTCATAGCTTGTCCTGATAGGTCCTGTGCTGCTTATACTCATGATAGGAAAAAAAACCCAAAAACAACCCATAAAAACCGCTACAACAACCACCAGGAATTAGATAACCCAAGTTCGTTACAGATCTTCGATCTGCAGAGGTGAAAGTCTCATGCAGTATCCTAGTATGTTACTCTGCCTCCCCAGACTGGTTAATTTTACAGTGATCATTTAGCACTAACCTGGAAACACATGACAGCCTTCAAAATGAAAACAATCTGTTTAGGCAGGTGGGAAATGAAAACAGTCCTAATGGCTATTATGGTTTTCTGTGAAGGCCCCAGGCCTCATTTTGTCTCTGATAGCAATATAATCTTTTATAGCGTCTGTGAGGTTTCCTAATAAATAAATGTTCCGTGTTGCTGGTGGTTGAAGATGCTGTACAGGTGCATCATGAAAGCGCATTGACAGACCGTCGGTTTTCAATTCAAGACCTCTTGTCGAGATCATTTTACAAGATATTTCAAAGGAGTATACGAGAAATAAAAAAAGCAATGTAACTGCAGCAGAGATTTAGTAATAGATTCCCTTGCTGTCTGGGAGCTGTTAGGATATAAGTTGCATCAGTTTTCCCAAATTCTTTCAACTCTGTAATTAGCAGTGCTTGCAAATGTGCCTTTAGTTTGGCAAGTGGGGAGGGAATGAAGGAAGGTAACAAATATGAAGGACAGAGAAAGCAACTGCTTCAGAATATTTTGTATAGCTATAGTAACTCCTCACTTATTCCGTGTCTTGGTTGTTTTTCCAGAACTGGAAATGGTATTAAAATAAGGAAAGAGGAGGGAATGGACTCCTTGCTTGCTAAAATTGCGGAGAAATTCCCTTTTTCCCTCCTTTGGTATTTTTACAAGCTCCCATTTTTGTTTAGCTTCTCTACGGGAAAGACAAAGAGTACTCTTCCCTGCAGCTCGTGTCTGTTGTGACAGAGGGAGAAACATAATGGGAAGGCCAAGGAGGGAGTTAAAATACCCACTTCATTATTGAACTACAGTATCAGGCAGAACCTTTTTCCTGCATTCAGAGTTGTCACTTGGTGCCTTAAATCCTGCCGTGGTGCAAATCCTGCCAGGATCACCAGCATTTAAAATTATCCTCTCAAAATCCCTGTGAATGGCTCTTCTTTCATGGTTTATAGATGGACACAAAGACTTTGATATGTACTCGCCTATTGCCCTCCCTTTTTCAGTGATGGATGTTGCAAGGTGTTTTATTCTGTAATGCAAACGATATGGCAGATTCTCTCTCAAAGGTTTATTTTGTTGCCTTGTCACACAACTATGGATAATACGTTACTGTCCTTATATACTGGTCACACTTAGAACACTCAAAAATCTTCAACTGTTTTTGTATTAGGAATTTCTATAATTATCTGATCCCGTGGGGCTGCAGAACTGTAGCTGACAGCCAGCATGAGTAACCTCTTAAAATCATCTTAACGGAAAGTTTAAAAGTTGTGAATAATCCTGTTAAATTAAGGGGGAAAAGTGTTTTATCTTAAAATATTTAGAGCAGATGCATCATTTGAGTAAGAAACCAATGTGCCCAAATTAGCAAATGTCATAGCTTCAAAGAAACTGAGTCAGTAGTTCAGAATGATGTGACATAGCTTTTAGAGAAAGGCAAGCAGCACTGCTTTCCCAAAAGCCATGGGGAATACAAATTGTGTATACCTAAAAATAAACAGTGTGAAGTATAAACATGGGAAATATCATAGACATAAGATGAATATCCCCACCTGCAAAAAGAAACCCCTAAATTAAATTTCATCTACTAGCTTTGGAACACAAACCCTGTTTTCTTCAGAAAGGATGCTGGCATTGCAGTAAGGACAGACTTTTTCCTGCTAGATGGGACTTGGAAGAGCCTTTGCTGAGCTAATGCCGTAGAACAGTGAGCATGTTCTTCTTTTCACATGCAGTTCAAGCTCACCTTTATTGATGGCAGCTTCTTTTATCTTTTTACCAGAAATATACATTTTTAATAATACTGTAAATCAGCTTAGTCACTACACCAAGAATTATCTGCCTAAAAAAAATGGACATTCTATTCATTTTAGTAACTGGAAACAAATGGCCTTTCACTCCTGGTACTATGAGCAGATAACTGGACTGATCCTTCATATTGAGCATTTCTGTTTGCTTACGTTGCAGTATGATACAAAAGCCCCAAGGAGGCAGAGCTTGGACTTGTCCTGGCGTGAAAGGGTCTGCAGGAGATAACACTGGCTTTAGGTAGAGGACACATTGTTTAACCTGTGTCATTCCTGCCAGGCATTAGTCAACCCTGCTGTTAAAGCCAAGCTCCATGTTGTCCCATCACAAAGTCTGCTCTGGAGCTTGGCTGTTGCTGCCCTTAGAAATGCATACCTAAGGCTAAACTGGGGTCTTCAGGTCATGTCTACCCTGAGCAAGCAGAGCAGCCCATTCTCCCTTCCCTGCAGCAGCCTTTGGGATAGAGCAGTTATCTTGTCCTCCCTCCATTTCTCTTCTTAACATTAAACTACCCCATCTCGTTCAGGCTGTAATTAATGACAGTCTCTGCCCCAGGCAGCTTGGTAGTGGGCCCGATCAGCCTGATGTCATTACTTCACCATGACAATTTTCTAACTAACTCCATGTGATATTCCATCTGTCTGACACTATTAAAAACTTTTTATGTAGCCTTTATTATTGTAGTTGCTGAGCTCCCCACAAACATCACAGTGAGGAAGGGAAGTGCTGTTATCCCCATCGAGGCACACACAGACCATGACCTGTCAGGATCACACAGTGAGTCTTATCAGAGAATTAAATGTAGGTCTCTGAAGTTCTTAGCCAGCTCTAGTTGCACGGTACGTTAATGCAGAGAATCAGGATGCTCCTGAAGTGGCAAACAGATAGGGAAAGTATGAAATTGTATACGAGAATTTTATTATTTTTTAATAAAATCTTACTTTATTTTTAATAAAGGTAAGATTATGAGCATGATACCCCATTAAAAATAGTAAAGGAGCACATTTTTTCGGTTCCTGTCTGAAGTAATTTAATAACAGCACAATTACACCTTGTCGTTAGTCAGATATAACTGAGAAGCCATTTAATCCTCACGTGCCAAGAAGTTTGCACTTAAATTCTATTTGAAAAGTGTTAAGTTAGAGCACTAGCATATGGGTAAGGAACATAAAGTTAGAAAAGTGGTCCTCAATTTAACTTCACAGAGCTTGCTGCTGTGTGACCTGCATAATGGGTGGGCCACCAAAGGCATCTGAAAATCCCACCTGGTCTTCCACAAAGAGAAGTGTCTGTTTTAGCTTTCAAGCAATGTCAGGAGCACACACATTTTTAGCACTATACACATAGGTTAATTCAGAATGAGGTTTTTGCATCTGTGCTGTAGATATATGTATGCACTTACGCTTTTGGCACTTTCAGAGTGTGACCATTCTGGGCATGACAATACCAAGACAACATCAGTTCTGCTAAATCTGATTTTTCTCTTTACAAATGGAGTGCAGCAAGGAGGGGACAGGAGAACCACCTTCATTTTTGTTTGAAACAATTTCACTTAATCCCAGATTAACTCTTAAATCTTAGTTTACTTAACTCACTGAATATTTTCTTGTAATGTGCACAGATTATATTGTAAAATCTCTTTAAAAGTCAATTAGAACCCTCGAAGCAACTAAACACAAAAGAAAAGAAAAGGCATTAGAGCTGTTATCTATCTGAGAGCTTTGCTAAAGGTATGCTGTGGCTTAATTTGAGCCAGAGGAGCTGGATGGAGAGTGTGTTTAACCAGAAATGCTGGCAAAAATATGCTCCAGTAGAGCCAGAACCACATGTGGCCATTCCACTTTAATTGTGCTTGTTTTAAAAGATAGGTCTTTAACATTTACCCTCTCCATGCTTGCTGTCTCTTTATGAACTGAAAATAAAAACTCCCCAGGCAGTCATGCTAAGACCTCAAGCCTAAAATTTTTCAGCTGAGTCAAAACCAAAACCTGTGCTGAATCTGCCCTATGCATATTTTTTTTTTTTGGCCATAAGAATATTGGACTACTCTGCTGTGTTTTTTTCCCCGAGTCCCCAGGCCAGTCCTAACCCAGTGAGACAGTGTTTTTATGCTAAATGTGTCTCCTTGGTGAGGTAAAAGGCAGTGGCAGCAGTGCTACTGGTTCAGAGGCAGCCTGCTGTAATGTACTACAAAACCCAAAAGTACGCTCAACAATAACAAAAGCATTAACCACTGACCCACAACTCGGTGAAATTCAATCCCACTATTAGGCAAACATGAAAATGAGATCCCAGAGGAAGGAAGGTTCAGATGTTCAAGACCAGAGAAATTGGGTGAGGAACACAGACAAGGAGATGGAAGTTGTTGCAGACTGAGGGGAGAGAAGGGGAGATTGCCAGCTCAGCGGTAGGATCTTTTAATACCATAAATTTCAACATGGATTTAGCAGTCAGTGGTTTTTCTTCACTTTGAAACAAAGCAAACTCAAACGATGTGTAAGAAGGATACCTTCCACCATTTTTAGGGACACATTTAATGTGATACAATTTGATTTCCCAGGGGTTGCTTCAGAGCTTCATCTTTCTAGATGTGTTTTAAGTTAGATGCTTGCTTGTGTCAATGTGCAGCTGCTCACTGCAAGGCTGGAATGGTTCGAGAACCTGGAAGAGCTAAGTTCCCCCAGTCTGACTCAGTTTAATCTTGTGTCAGAAGGCTACAGATCTGTCTCAGTAGTGAGCTGTGGGTCTGGGTGGTGTAAGGCTCTCAGTGCTCCCTCTGCAGCCATCAGAGAGATGGGGCACTGCCAGGACTGTGCACTCTCTCAGTTGTCATTACAGTGTGTTGCTTTTCCTCCCCAGAACACCCTGACTGCAGATGACCATTCCCCTGAAGACAGCTTCACCCTGAACCCTGAAGACCGAAGAGAATACCCTGATCTCCAGGCTGCCCATCGGCCATTCCCGAAGCAGCGATTCAGGCAAGAAAGTGGACACACGTCCTTGCAAAGAGATGGACCCAGATCTTTTCTCCTGGATCTTCCCAACTTCCCTGACCTGTCAAAAGCAGATATCAATGGGCAGAATCCCAACATTCAGGTACAAATTTCTGTTAACGTCTGACCTTTTTACAACCCGCACGAAGTTATTTTACTGACCCAAGATGACTTTCAGCTTGGCTTCCATGACATGCCATCAAAAGAGAATGTGTAAAATATAATCTAATGCAATATATAGTTAAAATGTATACTTTTTGTCCTCATGCACATATTTCAGGTTTTTTCTGAATTTCTGTTTGGATAGTGTTCATTGCATAATGGTGGGTATCAGTGTAGACCTATTTATTATACTAAACCCACCTTGCAGTTGCCATTTTGGAGCACATTATCTTCATTGATAATAAATGGGTATTTTAATTTCTAGTCTCAATTCACTGTTGTAAATTTGTTTGTGAACAGATTCTCTTTTGGCGTGCTTTTATAAGATGCAACCATCCCCGAAGGTAGTAAGAGAACATGTCTTTCAGCTCAAAATACATTCCTCTGTATGGAACCAAGACTTAATTTCTGCAGCAGCTGCTTGGAGTAAAAAAAGTTGTCTGCAAGAAACTTTGTTATATGTTATTCCTCCAACTGCTTTTGGGTTTGGAACAGCCTCTTACAAGCCACTTGCATCTTGAAACTTCAAGGATTGGAAAGAGGAAAAAATGAGTGATTTGTTTTTAATTTGGAGCCTTAAAGCAAAATTGGCATTAATAAGCAGTCATTTTTAACCAAAACAATAAATTCAAATGTTGCTCTGCCTAAGATGTGCTTATAAAAACAATGCACTAATAGAACTGGTTTTCTGGTTAAATTAATTCCTGGCTTCTTATAGTCCCTCATCCCACAAAATTACCATCCTTTTGATATGTCTATGTATGTAAAGATGTAATAGATCTACTGGTGAGAGGCCAACATGCTCCAAGGGCTGGAGCACCTCTGCTGTGGAGACAGGCTGAGAGGGCTGGAGAAGAGAAGGCTCCAGGGAGACCTTAGAGAGCTCCTTTCCAGTACCTAAAGGGGCTACAAGAGAGCTGGAGAGGGACTTTCTACAAGGGCATGGAGTGACAGAACAAGGGGAAATGGCTTTAAACTGTCAGAGGACAGGGTTATATTGGTTTTAGGAAGAAATTCCTCTCTGTGAGGGCAGTGAAGCACTGGCCCAGGTTTTCCAGAGAAGCTGTGGCTGCCCCATCCCTGGAAATATTCAAGGTTGGATGAGGCTCTGAGCAACCTGGTCTAGTGGAAAGTGTCCCTGCCCATGGCAGGAGGGTTGGAACTAGATGATCTTTAAGGTCCCTTCCAACCCAAACCATCCTGTGATTCTATGACTGGCTGAGAACAAACTGCCTCCAAGCTGACACTCCATTGTGTATGCCATAGATGACTTGCAACATGAAGAAGCTTCGCAGATTTGGATCAAGTGCAGATCTAATACTTGATGGGCCATGGTAGTAGATGTGTTCAACACATGGTGACTGAACACATCTCTCAGGCTAGGAGAACCCTTTCAGAAAGCCTTAGGAAGGGAAGATTGGGAGGCTATAGGGGCCCCAGATTGTGGCATAAGGTAAATAGTGTAACATGATTGTTTGAACAATATGCAAACCACAGAGAACAGGAGGAAACAAAAACCTTCCCTGATTGGTAACAGCATACAATGTTTAAACTCAGGGAGTAGATAAAAGAGATGGAAACAGTTTGCCTTGTCTTTGTAGTAACTGCTGCTGCTATGACCTCTTTTTCCACCACCTGATCTTGGAAATGTGTCAGCAACTATGTCAGCAGTTTTTCTGGACTCTGAGGACTGGGAAGACTATTCCTGTAAACTGGAAAACATTGGGCAACATTAATACTTGCACATAAGGATGAGCTCTTTCAGAAACAGGCTCCCTAAGTTCTGCATTATATTTCCTCTGTGGATACTCTGCTTACTTAGGTGCATAAATAGGGATATACAAAGCTTCTCTAAGTTCCTGGTTGACAGTCCTGCAGCAGGTGAAACATCATGGAGATAAAACTCCCATTAATTCCTTACAGAGTCAAAAAAAGTTTATTTCTTTGCCTAAAGGTTGTAAGAGGTGGCCTACTCTTTTGGGAAAAACAAGATTTTACTGAATTCTTGATCATTAAAAAGTACCACACTGACCTGAACAGAAATAGTGACACTTTTTGACTAACAAATTTCTCATCAGCTGTTTGGCAGGTGATAGCAGAATCAATGTTCATTTTTTCTCTTTGTACAATGGCTTTGGGCCATAGTTAGTTACAGTTCTGGAAGTGTTGATTTTAAGGTTCTCCAAAGACAGTGAGGTTGGAAAGGAGAAAAAGGCCTGTGTGTTAAGATAGCATGATGAGTACATTTTCTTCTCAAACACTCACAGCCTCTCTTTCCTTCTACTAGTACAAAACTGCATAGACAAAAAATAACATTTTAAAGGTGAAATTGTAGCTGGAAATTTAAAAAAATCTAATAAAGAGACATAAAGCCTAGCCTGAAAAAGCAGGTTGAAAAGGTGAGTTCTCTTTATGGCCACTCCTTCTCTGGTTCCTGTGACACGGCACTTGATGTATCACGCTCTCATGTGTGCTCTTTCAGGGAGGAAGGGATGAATATCAGAACATCCCCACAGGAATTCAGAAAATTGACATATCCCCAGGTACTACTGTATTTCTCAGATGATAACCAAATATAAGTATAGCGGCCTGTCTTCTAGAAAATCCTCAGAAACCACAGTCAGAGCTGCAGCAATCTAAATGCAATTTGACTCTTTGCATGCAAGAGCAGGACAACACTTACTGGCCTTTTTGTGGTGTTCTAGCCTTGTAAAATCTCCCATCATTTCAAGCGGCATTTTATGCTGTAACTTTGCTTCCACGCCGATTGTTTGAGAATAACCACAGTAGCTGCTGTTGAGCAAAGGCTGACTGCTTTGGAGTGTTTTGTTTTCTTCTTTTTTGTCATTTCAACAGTTTTGTCAATGCCTGGAAGACTTTTGAGTGAGAATGTGATTACAAAAGCTGATCACACATTTTCTTTGGATTTCCTTTTACATGTGGAAAATCCTTTTTGCGTTGGTTTGCACTTGTTTGACGAGCTAGCTGAGGGCTGTCTATGCAGAACTTGTATTTGGGAAGGGTTATTATTCAGAGTAAGACAGAGTAGTTTTTACCTGTGAGTAACAGAATGAAGTCACATGGGAGGTGTACAGGAACCTGGCTATTTTCCATTTCTGATAGATCTTTCTCGTCTGTTCCAACCAGCCTTCTACAACCTCTCTCTTGCAGCCAACCCTCTGTTTGGAGACAGAAGTTTCAACTTGCAATTGAACTCGTGCTCTTGTCCCTCCCCTCTTCTTTTGACTACTGCTTTCCCAGGCTTGTGGACTGTAACTGGTATGGGAAGTGTGCTGCTCTCTGTTGTCCCACTGCTTTGCTGCATTTCTAGCAGCGCTCGACACCACAACAAATGAGCAGAAAAGGGAAAACTCACAGAACCACAGAATGAGTGCAACATTCAAAGCCATGTTCCAGATCACATTTTTAATTCTGGGGTTCAGTTGGGCCCATCAGAGATTTCAAATAGGATTGACAACACTAAATATGAATTTCAGGTTTCCAGTCACATCTTCTTTGTTCCCAGCAAATTTTGAGGGTCCTTTCATCGAGTCTAGAAAAGTGTTCTAATTTACCAGAAGTAAATTGGTGTCACTACTGATAACATTTTAACTGAAATTGTTACGTGGCACAAAGCTAAATTTACCATTTCAGTCTCTTAAAATGAACTCGTTTCTGTTCTCCTATTATAGTTACCTCATTGCTGACTTGCACATATCCATCTTTACAGAATGGTAGGTTCTGCATTGAAAATTTGCATCAATTGCAGGAAAGAGAGGATAGAATTGTTGTAGGATCCACTGCTTGCAAAATTGCACATATTGAAAACGTAGTTCTTCCTGAAACATAATCTTCCAGTTGCGTAGGGCAATGTTTATGCTAGTAAAGTGAATTCAGAAACATTGTCTCAGTAAACAGGACGAAGAAGACAGAACTTTTTATGTGCTCCCACAGACAGGGATAATATTTTGGCCAGGAGAAAATTGGATGCTGGTGTCTGAAGGCATCTGTGCTCAATACACTTGTTTCACTAGAAACTGACTGCAAATCTGCTGTTTTAATGTGCCTACACCAATTGCTTTTGACAGTTTTTAAAGGAATGTCCTTATTTGTAGCTCGTATAACCATTTCAGCTTCATACAGCTTCATTTTAAGTTTGAATACTTTTGAGAATGATTGTGGATTTATATAAGAATTGTGTTACCACAGACATTTTGGGAAGCTTGAGGAAAAAATTATCTTTACAGTTTTGAAAATCACTGGAAGAAGAGGTCAGTCTTTAAAACAGCCTCCAAGACAGAAATACTAAACCAGATCTATTTTTTAATTTTTAAGAGAACATGTCTTGTTGGAATAGTTATAGAGCATGAAAGCTTTTCCAGAGCTGCTCTAAATGCCTATTTTTTAATGATTCTAGTTCTAGATACGATTCCTTTTTTTTCCTTTTTATAAACAGCCCTCAATATAGAAACTGATCAAACAAGTTACATGTTTGAGTGCCATGTACAGGTGTATGTGCATGTATGTGCATAGTCATAGACTAATGCTATTTAGTATATCTGTAAGTACTGGGAAGAATTCACTGAGTGCTGATATTTCCAAATTTTAGACTGGGATAAGGGAGCTGCTCGCCCAAAGCAACAGCCTCTTCACACACCTCTGCCCTAACCTTTGGGTCATATGACGGAGGGATTACTAGGATGATGCACTGGTTTCCTCCCTGCCTCTGGAAGGCCTGTTAAGTTAAATGGAGCTGGGCAGAGCACAGCCAAGTCCTTGAAAACAGACTGCACCAGAGTTGACTGAAGCTGGCTTCTAATTTTTGAGTTGTAATGCAGACAATCCCAAGATTTCTTTCACAAAACCGTGAAAGCGCATGCCACATGTTTAACATGCCACATGTTAAACAAACATCTTGGTAATCAAACCTTAAAGCAGCAGAGAGAGGAATATAGGTGTGTGTCAGACTACCAGGCTGGATTTTGGTTTTGCTCTATTCATTTTTTAAATAGGCTGTGTGTTGCAAAACTCATTTTAAAGGCCTTTGTAATAAGCTTCTTCAGTGGCAAAAACAGACTGAAGGGGATATCTGATTGCACAGATATGTCTTGAAAGTTAGTGGCAGTGCTGCTGGAGGTCTGATGGGGCCTGATGGTGCTGTTCATTCCACCTGCCTTTCCTCACCAGTGTAGCACCAAGCTCAACAGAAGTTTCTCTGTCCCTACAAACTCTCTTTTCCTTAAACTGACTTGGCATCGTCAATCAGTATTTAAAGTCGAGTCTGTGTGGTTCTTCAAACTGTACCTTGCTGAAATAATGTGAGTTCATGATGACTATCACACAACTACAGGTCAGCAAAGCAAATGGAATGATTATTATGTCCCCCTGCCTTTTTTTAATCAGAGGGTTTGCTTTGATTTTTTTGTTTTGTTAGGATTTTCCACTTTGCTGAGTCATTGTTTACAGAGATACTGTGGTCTTAAAAGTATTTGCTACTAAAGTACTATAGTCATACTGATTCTCAGGTGGGGAGCACCAAAGCCCCGCTACTGGCCAGCAGTGCAGTGTCAGCTGTTCAGTAACATGATTTCATTTCACTTATTGTTAAAACTCTGGTTTGCTCAGATAGATGCAGCAATTTTGAATCCCTGAGCTAACCCTGATATTTTCAAACTCATGAAATCCATTTTAATTCTTGGTCTGTAGAAACTGAGGTTTAATGAAGTAATCATTCCAATTCCATATTTAGCCTGGGAGTGAAATATCTCTTGTGTAAAGATGCTATTAGGCTGACAACTGCTCT
>NW_008662518.1:27180-40465 GCF_000695815.1 Acanthisitta chloris
TCATAGTAGCTTCAAAGTTGTTTCACTTCGATGGCTTGGTTTATGGTCAAATGCAAAGCAAGAAATAGGTTCAAAATCTCCCTTCTCCAAAGAAAGGATGTGTGGGCATTGTCTGTGTCTGCAGCTATGAAGCTATGGCAGCAGTTCTGCTCTGCTTCATATGCCACACTCCTCTGTGGATCACAGGTAGCTGTGATCTTTTCCTTCTCCCCATTTTGTGTGTCTTGTGATTTTACTCATAACACTTACATAAAACTAACTTTTTATCCACAATGCATATCCACAGAGCCATGTAAATTACTTTTAGCGAAATAGCACATTATTCTGTTTTTTCTGATTTTCATGGAGGACCATCTTAAAAGACTGTTTTGTATCTCTGTAAAACATTGAGAATGCCTCCATACCTATAATATATTATAGGTATATCTGATAGTCACTTCTGGTTGTTTAGCCAGTCCGATGTAATTACTGAACCATATTAACATGGAACATCAGAGCATTTTATGGTTTATCTGTGGCCAGGCTATGCTTGCAGGACTCACAGAGCCAAGGTTGCTGATGGCTAGTCCCTGCTTCTACCTAAATGGCCACCTATATGCATGCACAGTATTTATCCAAGAGTTTCATAATTACACATTGCTCAGCACAGAAAAGGAGGAATCAAAGGTTGTTCCTATGCAGAATGATATTTACATTCATCGTGTCTGTGAGGGAACTGGGCAGCAAACTCTGAATTTTGGCTCTGGGCTTCTGTAGAAAACATATACAGGTTGACCATAACAGGTCATTATACTTTCCAGCATGGAAAAAGGACCTACTTCAGAGGGCTTAGCACAAGTGACCTAGTCAGCAATGGTTGAAAGAGCTGCTGGCTCTCATCATTTCTGCGGAGCGTGGTCTCACGTAGTGGTGACAGCCCACACTGTTGTGTAATGGAAACAAGGTGCTGTGGCAGGGAGGGCAGTGCAAAGAGGTGGACTGTGTTGCTGCCAGAGGGCAAGGTGGATACAAACTCAGAGATACCCCAGACTCTGCAGCTTCACATTTGCACTCATAGGCTTACTAGCTCTGTCTCGAGTCAATCCGAGTCCTTGGATTGGGCTCTGCACACTGGTGTGCTTCATGCTTGCCTCAAAATCAGCCTCAGCATAATTAGAGTACAGATTTGGTCTTCTTTTTCCTGGTCATGTATGTTTGACTTTAAACATCTTCTCCCCATAGGGCAGAAAATTCTGCTGCAAAGGTTTTAGGCACGGCATGGGTTATTATTTTGTGCAGGATTTTTCCTAGCCTTTGTTCCAAGGTTTGATTCAGCAGAGGTAGCAGAAGGAATCACTCAGCCGCTGCATATCTCTGGGCTCAGTAATCCGCATCTGGTTTGCAACACGCGAACCCGACAGTATTACACAGCCCCTTTGCAAGGCAGCACCAGTCATTTGTCTTCACTGTATAGAAAGTTTCCCACTGACTAGGAGGAGGTACTGACAGGCAGGCTGGTCTATTTTGAATCCCATAGGTTACCATTGAAGTGGTAGATGGCCCCGACACCGAGACAGACAAGGATCTGCAGAAGGAGAGCAGCAAGCCTAGCTGGCCAGTCCCATCACCTGACTGGAGGAACTGGTGGCAGAGGTCCTCCACCTTGACTCGCATGAGCAGTGGTGACCAGGACTACAAGTATGATAGCACTACTGAGGACAGCAACTTCCTCAACCCTCTTGGTGGGTGGGACAGTCATGCACCCAGTCACCGGACATTTGAGTCCAAGGAGCAGCCAGAGTATGGTAAGTTTGCGTTCCAGGCCTCGTATGGGCATCTTGGGATTGTAAAAATGAGGTTGGGGGAAATGAGAATGGTGAGGCATTGCTGAGGGCAGGCCAAGCTAAATAGAATTTTTCATCATGTGGCTTTTGCTCATCAGTTTTTAAATACAAATCTGTGCAGATGCACAAGCTGTACTGTGGTAGCTGCATTCCACTAGTAAGTCTATAATCTTGAAAATCATACCAGCTATCCCATAAGAGGGCCTTTTTTTAGTCCAAAGTGTGCTGTTTTTAAAAGCAAAGGAAATAAGGTTTCATATTTATTTTTAGAGTGAGGATAAGTACAAATTTAGAATTGTGCGGTGCTTTGGGAACCAAAATACAACTATTGGATAAATAAGCAAGATCTAAAACGTGGTAGTATTTGGTGGACGCACAAATAAGATGAATTATGTTGGTGCATGTGTGGGGAGTGGCATATGCAGCAGGAACATTGTGTATTTGCGTGTGTAATTCTCTTCCAGATGTGTCACGGCGAAAACAATTGTTTTCAGCTTGTTGTATGAAACAGTTGCAGAAACTAGAAACAGAGAGGAGCTACAGCTCTTCACTGCTCTGATGGGCTGTAGCTATCCACACAGGAATGACTCAAGGGAGGTGAGCTGAACTGTGCTCACAGGAAGCTCAGAGCCCCTTGGATTTAAGTTCTATGTAAATACAGACAACTTTTAGTCAGAACAAGGTTTCAAAACCATAGTACTTTTATCCTGGCACTTCTGTTGTGTTCCCTAGGTATTGCAAAGTGGTTGTTACACACTGATTCAGTCTTATTTTTTTCCATGTTTTGGTTAACTTTTAAGTCCTAGAGCCTTAACAACTGAGAGACGTTATGTGGAATGCTGTATTTAAACACATACATATGTATTAAATTTTGTGGCCATTAGATTAAAGTCTATCACTTCTTTTTGCACCTACATTTATTTGTGGGCAGGATTTGTTGCCAAGAATTCACCTCTTAGGTAGTTATTCATTTAAGTAAAATAAAATTGCTTTCACAAATAGTTGTGGTAGAAAAAAACAAGAAGAATTACAAATATAAAAATAGGAAGAACAGGTTGAGCTCCAGCTGCAAATCTAACATGGTTTATTTAATAGTGTGTTTCATAGTGCAGTGTAGACTGCATGTAGGTAGGTCTAAAAATGATCCTGCTGCACACCAGAGCATCCTACTAATTGGAAACAACTCCTGGCCTGCTGACTAACCTACAATGTTGTGTGCCATTGGCCTTGTCCAGGTGGATGTAGCAGCAGCTCCTGACTGTGTGGGGCTTTGATGCTAGTTGTACCCATTGGCCTGTTCACACCTTTCATGACTCTACCTCCCTCCTGCTCCTGCCAAAAATCACTGCATGGCTTTATTTGCCCTTCCTGGGCCTCCCAGGCTGGGCCCTTTGACAGGCTTTGCACCTGCTCACCTGTCCTCTTCCTCTCCAGCCACGTGGAGAACAAACTCAGAGTTGGAAAAGAACTAAGAAAGAGAACAGGGCCAGGGAGAGACAGCAGATCGCATTTTTCTGCGATGTCCTCTTCAGACTGCTATCATGCCTGCCTGTTGGCAAGTCCCAGAATTACAGGTCTTTGCATACTGATGTTAGCCCACATCACACCATGGACACCTGATTGCAGTGTGGTGACTTCCCAACTGGCAGTCTAAGAAAAGGAGGCACACATAAGGTCCCTGCCACGAGGAACTCCTGTCTTAGGCAGCTTGCTACAAGTGAGATATATAACCTTTCCATACTCCTGGCAATAAATGTTTAATAGCACCCCACAGAGTTGTCGTCAGTCATTACATATGGTACAAATCAAGTTACGTGCTCTACTAACCAGCTCAGGAAGCTCACAGACAGCATGGCCACGGCGGCGAGCGGCAATCGTGCGTAGCACAGAGGCCTGGCCAGGCAGGGATTTGTCCCTGGGTCTTGCCTGTACCTTAGGTACTCTTACCTGTAACTATAGAACACGTTTGGCTC
This sequence comes from Acanthisitta chloris, assembly GCF_000695815.1. NCBI lineage: Eukaryota > Metazoa > Chordata > Aves > Passeriformes > Acanthisittidae > Acanthisitta > Acanthisitta chloris. The sequence continues at coordinate 30,977 of NW_008662518.1, forward strand.
AAAGCCACTAAACCAGGTTTAGCTTTGCTACCAGTGCTGGTGTAACCCAGAGGAGCTACAGCTGCAAGTTATGATCACAGGGTAGTTAAATATGTCCTGTAGGTTGCAGAGAGAATCATTAAGCCAAATGTCTCCCCAGCTGGAGGGGCCAGTGGGAAGGCAAGAAACTGGGGATGGGTTCATGGGCTCTGTTTGGTGGCCTTCACAAGGTGTGATGTGCAACAGTTAATGCAGCAAAGAGAGACTGGTTCTGAGGGGCTTAGATGCTTAGAGCAGTGCCAAGCCATAGTGGTACAGACATGGTGTCCTGTGCCTTTGGCTGTCTACCAGAAGAGAATAAAGTCATGGTTCATTTTCAGAAGGTCACTGCTAGTAAACAGTCAGATTTTATGTTATTTAATAAGCCACATGAAACACTACAAATTGCATGTTGTTCTGGGTGTAAGATGCATATACTCTTCCCTGTGTTCATAGCAGTATTCCTGAAATATCTCTAATCCCCTGCTTAAGGGACTGAAAAAACCCAAAATTGCCATTTTCACATATGACCCTCAGCCTTCCAACACACATTGTGCCTAAAAGTACTTGAGTGAGTGTTGTTGTGCTATCGCTGTGTGTTCTGAAAAGACAAAAAAAGGAAACTTAATTTATCCTGTGCCTGATCAGTCTGTGGTCAGCAAACATATTCCTATATGCAGGGAAATTATGTGAATAGATGTGCACTGTTAGTTCATGACCCAGCTTTGCAGCTGAGGATTCTCAGCTGCCAGAAGGTCAAAAGAGAAAGGAAATATTTTTTCAAATAATGTTGCGTGCATTTCCCTGAGGAGCACCAAGTGTGAAAACCATTTAAACAGCAGGCTCGCGCCTGGCATTCTGCCCAAGCTTCAGGTAGAGACATCTGGATTCCATTCTTGTTTTGCCTTCTTAATAAAAAACACTGCACGGTAGTGTTTTGGGTAGTAGGAGTTTCGTTTCTTCATTTCCTTCCTCATCTTTGTTCTTACACAGACTATATTGACGGTGAGGGTGACTGGAGCCCGTGGTCCCTTTGCAGCGTCACCTGTGGCAGTGGCAATCAGAAGAGGACGAGGTCCTGCGGCTATGCCTGCACAGCCACCGAGTCACGGACCTGCGACAGGCCCAACTGCCCAGGTGTGGACATGGTCACATGAACTTTTGCCAGGGGGAGTGGGGAGAGGCAGGGAGAGCCCTCCTGTACACAGAGCCCAGGGCCTGTTCGTTCTCTGGCTTGGTAGGAGTTCCAGTGGGAAAAAACATACTGAATTTCAATGCCATTTATGAAATGGCAGGTTCTTTCATAGTAACCACATGCTGCTAGATGCAGTCCACTATCCCCTGGGACTTAAAAGGCAAGTACATGGGGGGTTTTATGTCACAGCAGTCATTTTTGTGCACATACGCTTTGTATTCCGAAGGGTACAATCTACTCTCTTGAAACAAATTTGTAGTCATTTTAGAATTTCAGACCAGCTGTGCTGACTGTTACCTCAGCGAGCTCCTGTTTTGCTGTGCCAATGGGCATGACTGTGTGGTGAACAAGGATGAAAGAATTGATAGTTTTGGCTTTAATATATTCAGAAAATACAGCCAAGGAGCCTTACCTTAGATCCTACCCGTCCACAGGCATTGACATTTAAAGTGTCCTTAGCACCACACAGAAAAGCAGGGCTGAGCACTTAAACCTACATCATAAAAGTTTAAAGCTGCTATGGAAAACTTTCCCATGATGTTCTTTAAATTCTGCTGTGTGTTTGGATTTAGACCAATTTGTCGTGCAGTAGCTGCCACAATGCATGGGATAGGTGCAAGTTCATTACTTCCCAAGATTGGAGAGAAGTGAAAACACAAGCCGTGGTGGTATGCATTACACTGAGTTTACTTAATGACTCAGAGAGGCAGAAATTCTTAAACTGGAGGTCAGGCTTCTTTTAATGGGAAGTGAAATGTCGGCAGTGCTAGAGAGACTTTGGGAGCCTTGGTGAGAGAGCTGGAGAAAAGTTTCTCACTCACAGGTAGATGCATGCCTCCATTGCAAAGCAATGGCTGCTAGGCAGCTCAGAAGAAAATTGTTCCTGGATGTGCTCATACATCCTAAAACCTCAATAATAAGGGGTTAATTCCTGAAGAAAGCATGTAGCCCCCAGTTATATCCTCCAGTATTTATTACCAGCTAGCATCAAACAGTGGCAAACTTGAAAGAATATATTATGTCATATAACAGACCTCCAACGATCAGCAAGCAAAATATATTCACTCTTTGAGGCTGTGCTGACATTTTTAAAATTACAAGGGCAAAGCTCAGCTTCTGCTGTTTATAATTCCAGCAGTGAATTACTGCCTTGTAATGGGTTCTTGGGTATCTATTATTTTGCATCTAGTGCTGGAGTTAAGACAAAACCCTATGATAATTTTATTGAAAAGTGGCCTGAGGCTCTTTTGAAGCTTTGCAAGCCACTATTATACCCCAGTTCAGGAGATCAGGAGAAAGTTCATTGGCAAGAAGGATGGTGAACACACTTCATTATTAACTATAGAGTTATCACATATTAAAGATCTTTCTGCTCTCTTTGGAGGTCATTAATTCAATGGAGAGGAAAAAAGAACCCAAATCTGTTCAAATGCTTTGAGGAGATATTTGCTTTAAGGCTATGTGACACAGAAACATTAGTCTGGTCAATAGGCTGAACTAAAGCAGCAACGAAAGGATGTTTACTTTGGCAAGATCAATTAATACATTTTCTGGCAATCTCTGTGACTCTGCTGACAGCAAACACTTAACCTGGAGGTTTCTGGAATATCCTGGCAATATCCTGATATTATATCTGATAGCTATAAGTGGTGGGGATGGAATTGACTGGAGAAGTTACTTAACTCTCGCCTACTCACACCCTTCAACTCTCTAGCACTGGGAAACACCAACAAGTGCCAATCTTCTTATAGCAGCATCATTCTTCCTTGTAATTCCTGAAAAATGGTTGCCCACATATGGAGATTAACGTATTCACCTGTCTTCAGGCATATCACTCTGTTCTACCTTCCTAACACCACAGATTCCCTGGTCATACTTTTGAAGGAACATTCCCTCCAGCAGCAGTTTCAGATTGCTTCTCCACCAAACAAAAGCACTTTGCCAAGCTGGGGAGGGAGGGGATGGCAGGGAGGCAGCTGATTCCATTGTGTTTTAATAGGAAAACACCAGTACCACTAACATGTGTTTGTCTTAGGGATTGAAGATACCTTCCGGACAGCTGCCACAGAAGTGAGTTTACTAGCAGGGAGTGAAGACTTCAACGCTACCAAACTGTTTGAAGTTGGTAAGCAACCCAGTCAAACTTTCAGTAATAGATAAGAGGTTTAGATTTTTCCTGGTCCTGTGGGACAAAGATATTGAATTTACCATTAAAAATGTCAGTAATAATGCCCATTTATTATCTTGCTTACATTTACGATCTGAGCCATAGCTTGCTTTGGTCATAGAATCTTTCTCCTCTTAAGTCTCAGAAAATTTCTGTGCTTGTTTCATTATAAAATTAGTATTCTCTATCCTTATTTTGGAAAGAGCTGTAAGGCTCCACACTAATGGAGGGGGGAAAAAAATCAAACACTCTTTAGCATTTTGCTGAAATACCCTTGGATGGAAGACACTATAAAAGCATTTTAGATACAGCTGTCACATTAATAAAAACCCAAAAAAACAGCGGCTTTTATGAGCATGCACAGTTTTTATAGCTGTGTGTGCTGCAGTGGGGCTAGCCAAGGCAATTTTATAGGGCATGGCTTGATTCTGATCTATCTAAAATTCAGTCCAACCTCTGTAATGTTCTGATTTCATCCCTCCAATGAATCCATAGTGTGGCCACTCCAAGACACTGGGTGCTGGACTAATTGAACAAATAATGTAATCCAGCACCTCCCTCCTATGGTGATGGAGCACAATAGTTAATGACAGCCAGGACGGGACTCTTTAAGGAGATAGAAAAACAGGACACAGATGACTAAGTAAATATTTTCCAAGAATGTTTGCCGTAAGAGTTTTAGATCCCAGTTAGTTACTCTGCTGCAGAGTCCTGTTAAGTAACCGTGGAGCAAGATGTAGAGGGTTTTTTTGAAGGCACATAGCACAATACAGACACCTTAAATAATGTTTTAGGTAGGAGACATTTAACTGGATTCTATCAAGACTTGCAAAATAATAAAGTGCCAGTATTAAATATGCTACCGGTCTGTAAATCTCTTTAATCCCAGCTATACATCATGGCCCTGGTGCCATTAAATCCTCCTAATGTGCAGCCACTCTGATGTTATGTCACATATGCCCTTTTAGAATCTCAATCACTTTTGGCTGCATTTGCCAGCTGTCAGTCTCCATGTTTGAAATACAGATGCTTGAAACACCTCTTAAGGAAAGTGGAGATCAAACAGAAAATAGTATTTGTTAGTTAAGAGAAAGACTGAATTAGGGGTTAAAACGACTCCAGTAGAAGTAATCCAGACCTTGCTTGCCCTCCTGGAATCTCTAGCATCAGGAGAAACTTAATCCTTCAACTTCTCACTCTGCTGTTCTTACCGGTGAGTGTGTCCTGAGTAGGGGTTCCAACTGGAGACTGGCACCAAATCACTGTGATTTCCCTCTTTCTGTTGCTTCTAAACCCACAACAGTGTCTCTTGTGCTGCATGGGGATATCAGCAGCTCAATTAGAATTTGCCAGGTAGAAGAAATGTCACAGATTCTTACTGGGCTGGTGCTAAAGTGTAACTCAGACTAGCACTGCCTGAGGCCCTAAAGCCAGTCACACACGTGATTTCTTTATGTGACAAGGCAGCACATTAACACATTGCAGGGTGGCAAACTGTGACTGCCCTTTCTTTCTTAAGCAAACCACTGGTCTGGAACAGTTACACCTTACTCATTTGTTATCACTGATCACAGGAACTGGGATGCTGCATAATGTATCTTAAGTTTCCATTTCCTGCCCTTAAACAGATACTGATAGCTGTGAAAGATGGATGAGCTGCAAGAGCGAGTTCTTGAAGAAATATATGCACAAAGTGGTCAATGATCTTCCCAGCTGCCCATGCTCCTACCCCAGAGAAGTTGCTTACAGCACTGCTGAAATCTATGATCGGCTTAAGAGGAAAAACTTCCGCTGGAAAGATGCAAGTGGTCCAAAGGAAAAACTGGAGATCTATAAGCCCACTGCCCGGTACTGCATCCGCTCCATGCTCTCTTTAGAAAGCACAACGCTGGCAGCACAGCACTGCTGCTATGATGATAACATGCAACTCATCACCAGAGGGAAAGGGGCAGGTACACCAAACCTGATCAGCATTGAATTCTCAGCAGAACTCCATTACAAAGTGGACATTCTGCCTTGGATCATATGCAAAGGTGACTGGAGCCGCTACAATGAAGCCCGACCGCCCAACAATGGCCAGAAGTGTACAGAAAACCCGTCAGATGAAGACTACTACAAGCAATTTCAAGAAGCAAGGGAATACTGAGAAGATTTTCCTCCTCGGACACAAAATAGCATTCGTTTCCTGGATGCCAAAGAACTGGTGATGGCTGCTGCATTGGCTCCTTGACAGGAGCTGGTCAGTTTCTTTCTCATGAATGTATATAGTTGTAATATAATACATAAGTATTTTTCATAGTGTGTGTAATTTATAAAAACATATCTCTCTATCTCACACACACCTATTTTTACATACAGACATACATAAATCTTGTCCTGGAAGGATTTTATACTGCAATAACATTCATGTAATAATGTGCATTTCATTTTATTTCCCAACTGTCACATAATGGGGGGTTAGGTGGCAGCTGCCATCAGCATCAGGCCCAAGGTCCCAGCTGAGGAGGCACATATTTAAAAGTTGTTATAAACAATAGGACTGAAGAATGTACACTTCCATATGGGAATGGTTTACAAGATTAATGCACCTACAACATCAATTTTCTCTATAATTGATTTCATGACTAGTCATATCTAAGAAGGGAAAAGGATTTTTTTGGAAGGGCTATAGTCTAAAGTGAATATAGAGAACTCCTAGCACTTTTTTTCTCAGAATTCTTCCTGTTACTTTCTAGCTCAGGTCTTTGCAGTCCATCTGGGGTAGGTGTGCAGGAAGATGTAGCTTGTTTCCTCCAGGCCAGAAGAAGTCCCAGTGCAGTGGTTCTGCAAGAGTTACAAACAGCCACTCCTGAAGACATCTCAGATATGGAGCTACACCTGTCAGGGCTTATGTCTTATGCTGAGGAGAAGATCTTCAGGGCAGCTACCTGTTAACTGAGCATGGTTTAAGTCTTTGGAGTAATGAGGCCAGAGAAGGAAACCCTGTCAAAGGGGGCCAAAAAAACCCTCATACTTCCCAGCTTTTTTTTTTTAAAGAAAGAAACAAGCAGATTTGAACACTCTTTATGTGTTAGAAGAGTGTTTAAAAAAAAGAAAGACATTTATTTTTTTAACAGAACAGGGAAAGTGGAATCTACATGTATAAGTTCCCTGAGATAATGCATACAACCAGTCCTTTTCCCCTGTTTTTCTTATGCTGAGTGCACAGTGTCCTACAGAAGAAGCTATTCTCTGTGAGGAACTATTGGTGAGTTTAAATGTCTTAATTTTTTTAAAAAGCTAGCATTATTTTTGTAAAGTATTTATTGAATTGTAACAATAACTCGCATGTGGAATATGTCTCTAACATGAAAGGCTTCTGTAATGGAACTTGATTGCCAAGAACACAACTGTTGTTAGGCAAGGGTTTTACTTCCAAATTTTTATAAAGTACAAGTTTACATACATAATCCTGTCATTAAGTAGCTCACACCTGCATTCATATGAAAGATAAAAATTACACCATGGGTAAATAAATACTTGCAGTTCCATCCTGCAAAAGACTGCCTTGCTGCAAGTCAGTGTCTTCATTTGGAAAACTGAAGGATTAATGTTACTAGAAAAATGCCTATTTTGGACTTATGTGGTCTGACACACATATGTGCACTGCATGTGGAACTTCACACAGTGGTAAAGCCGATTGGCACTGCAGTCAGTGTTAGCTGAAATATTCAAGACACACAAAAGACAACTCCCTCTGCTATATAGAGACACACATGATCTGTAAGGTTCCTTCCAACCCAAACCATTCTAGGATTCTATGAGATACTGTAGATCTTTTCTCTGGCTCTGTTGGCCTTTTAGGTTTTGTTGATTGCGACCTCATGGGCAGACATGTATGTGGTGTCCCCACCATTAACACAGGCACACTAACTCCACCAAGTCTGGGCAGGGTAAAGCTTGTGTTGGTCTGCTCAGGTAGCATAAGCTATGGGATTCAAAAGCAGCCCAGTCCTTGGACTCCTGCTCTGACCAAGCACGTGGTACACATGCTGCAGAGGCTCTCCCGGATCTGCCAGACCTAGTCTGACAGGCTGCAGAGCCTCAGCACTGTGCTTGTGCTCCAGGTCTCAGAAACACAGCAGTCCAGGCAAAGCTGCTGCACATCTGCAGCAGCAACTGGTCCGCTGAGGTAACCTCGGCAGCTGGAAATCTTGGCCAAGTCATTGGAGCTTCCCAGATGCAGCCTTGAGTCGGAGGTGGGGAAGACATGGATATATTCTAGCACAAGCTGGTAGTAACAAAACATGGTTAGTTGAGCAAGAGGGTAAACATGGGGACCGTCCCTTAATTTTTATAGAAACCAGGTTCTGGAAATTCTTGCAAGGTCATAAGAAGGCACCACTGCTAGCAGAGACATTTAAATTGACAGCAGATGGATGAAAGGCACAAGGAACTCCAGGACCAGTCACTTCGTAGAGAAGACAGGTATTTTCTGCAACATGGGGGAGAAAGCTCTGCTGCTTACTTCACTTAGAAGCCTGAGGGAACACAGGTTTCTCTGGGAAGGAGATGAGAGAGCAGTCACAATTCTGAAAATATAAAACACATTCCTGCAATTTGTGGATTAGTAAATTATGGTGCTATTGAGAAATGCTACTACACTATTAATACAGAACATAACACATTAAAGTGTTGGGGAAGAAGAAAAATTATTCTAATAAATGAAATGACGCACAAAGTTTAAAGTGTTACCACTCATAATTTGCCAAGGCTGGAAAGTCTGAGGGAACCTAATAACGTCTGATAGGACCTACCAGGTATTTCACAGGATGAGTCCTGGAGCACAGATCAAGAGGATCTGCACTTGTGCAGTCTTGAGCAATAGTCTTTATTAAAAACAAAGTCTGTCCTATTTTATAATAAATTATGATCCATTCAGGGCTTGGCTGCTTTTCTTCTTTTCTGTTTTCTGTATCTCCTTTCCAATGACCAAAACTGTACCTGGAATGACTTTGTGTAGTAGACCTTAGCAAGGTGCTGGAGTTTACCATGCTCAAACTTGGCTCAGTCTTTTAAATACACAGATATAAATATTAGAACAAGACCTAAGGAAGAGTTTGTGGCTTATATTCCCAGGCACAGGTCAGTGGTTAGGAAAAGCTGTTGCTATGTTTTTAAGTTACCACAGAATGGGCATATTGGTCCACTCAACCTAGGACACAAGGGGGACTGAAACAAACAGAACTGAACAGGGAAACTGAAACAAGGAACCAGTCAAGTCATCTCAAGTTCTTTTTAACCCCTGATTAATCAAAAGATACAGATTACAGCACAGCTTTAGAGTCAAATTGGTGGGAACGCCTTAAGCTGGCACAGCTGCTGTGAGAGATGTGTGGAGCAGTGCCCCAGGCAGCCATAAATGGATTGAATCATACCTTTGATGGTAAAAGGCTGAATGGGCCTGGCTTCACATTGCCTGGACAGCTGCTGAGCAGCAAAATTCCACTAACATAACCCGCAGTGATGCATATGGGTTCCAGGACAATATAGCGAAAACCAGAACCATACACACATCCACGAATCCCCACAGCCCTGCATTAGTTACCAGCTGCATTTCCCCCACCCCTGCTGTGCATACTGGTTAGCACTGTCAACACAAGGCATTCTTTGGAAAAATGCTGGTGAGCTCGTAGGGCTCTGCATGCTCCAGATACAGTGTTGGGGTTGGGGTTGTAGGGCTGGGTGCAATGAGTCACTGATGCACCTGACACTTTCAGCTGAATGGGATCAGGTCAGTTGAAGGCAGAAAAGAGGGAAAGTTACCTGTCTCTGTTGAAGAACCTGCTGCCTCATGACAGGGGACTGCAGTGTGTGTTGCAAGCCGTGCAGCAAGAGGATGCTCCTGACAGAACTCTGCAGGTCCCATAGTCACTCACACAACCATCAGACACCACATGAGGAGCAGTGGCATGGCAAGGATCTTTTTCATCCAGAAGAGGAAGCCTGCAAAATGGATATGGATAAGCTCAGGTTTCTTTAGGCTCACTGCATGCACCTGCACAGGCACCAATACAGCCACATCCCTTCCCTCCAGACGCACAGAACCCAGTGTGCTGAGGAGGGAGGA
>NW_008662518.1:40497-77925 GCF_000695815.1 Acanthisitta chloris
GATGACACTTTTCCCAGCAAACTGGAGTGTGTGTTGTTGCCTAGCTGCATGGCATTTCTGTGCATGTGTTTTTCTATCACCAGTCCCCCCCTCCCTTCCCTTTGTAACTTTTAATGGAAAAATGTGTGGGCAGTTTCCATTATGCCTGTGCTGTTTCAGGCAAATTAAGGGGTTGGCTAAGAAATGGCTGGTTTCATATTTCATACAAAATACACACACATGCAATATATTTATATATCTATGTAAATTAATTTGGGATATCCTCTAGTCATGTGCTTTCCAGCAGCACACTGCCGAGCGTGGTGTCTGCAGGAAGGATCCCACAGCAGAGCACTTCCTTGCTGCCTGCACAGGGGATGAGGCTATTTTTGCACTTGAACGGGGACAAGGGCCAGGAGGCTGAAATGGCAGCAGTCATTCTTCAGCTCTGCCTTTTACTTTCTGAGTGGCAGGTTTATTCACTTTTCCTTTTCAGCTACACTGCTAAAGCCACAGACGCCTTTTATGACTGTGCTAATTTTCTATCAGTTAAGGGAGTTATAAATGTTTTCCTTATTTATTCTCTATCACAAGAGAAGCTTTTCATTCAGTACATTGCACAATTTATAAGGGAATCAGAATGTTATATTCTGGAAGTGATAGCAATATTACACAGGTCAAACCAGCCAAACCTAACACAACTAAGTGTGGGTGGCACTAGTCTTCAGAGGCATGCTTAGATAATATTTCCTTTTTAAAACTGGGCAAACAGTATTACATGTGTTAAATGTCAGAGTTTGCTGTTTATTATGGGCCTGACCAGTGCTTCACTTAGCATGGAACAGTGCTTCACTCTCTGCATTTCAGAAGGGCTCTGGTATAGCTCTAATACATGTCTAAAGCAAAGGACAGCATCTGCACACCATGGTGGTAGATGCAGCATGTGAGTCAGAAAGTTTGGGGAGCAGAGAAGGCTTGGGAACCAGCTCCCACTCCAGGCACCATCTTCCAGACAGGCTCCCGCCTCTACACAGCCGTGCTTAGCCCATTTCTTTGTCCCCAAAGCTGAGCTGCAGCCACCCCCCTTCCCCACTTCCCAGCAACAGCTTTTGAGGGGATGTTGCTCAGCCACAAAACACAGAACTGGGGCACAGCTGGCTTTGGAAAAGCCCTGTCTGCCTGAGTAGGGTTCTCTGAGTGAGGTAAGGAGATGGGAAAGGTACAAAGGTACTGGACCATGCTGACACAGGGATTCCTTGTGTCCTGCTTTCCTTGGCAGCTACCACCAAGCAATCAATTGGGAGCACCTTCAAACCACGGCATAGCCTGGCTTCAGGTACCTCCTGCCTGCCAAAGAAACATGAGGGGAAATCTCAAGTAGGTTTCCAGTGCTGCTGTGGTTCCCATCAGCCCTGAATGCACGTGGGCTCCAGCCTGGTATGACACCTCCATGCAAAGCCAGCCCCCACCAGGAGGCAAAAGCACAGCTCCATCTCATGTGCAAATGTCCTGCCTATTCCAGCACATCCAGCAAGTGACAGCTTGGAGACACAGCGTGGTCTGCCACCATCTCTGCAGCAGTAACCATGCCTGAACACAATGGTGCATCCATTCTCATACACAGCCCTCATCTTACAATCTGCCTGCGAAACTCTCAGAAAAAGAGCATGGAAACAGCAATGGGTTGAAAGGAATGGAAAGGACTTCTGGCCAGTCTGGAGAGAAAGAACAGTACATTGAGTTACAAAGTGGCCTTATTAAGGGTCATCAAAATTTAAATAAGTGTGTGGGTAATGATATCCGGAAGGAGGATCATCTTGGAGAGGGGTAAGTCAGAAGGAACAAAGCGAATCTTGAAAAGGAACTGAGCAAAGAAAACAGCATCTACATCCCCAGCAGGCTAAGGACTTCCCTTGCCTGGTCATCCACTTATAGGTCCATTCTCCAGCTATTTCACCAGGTATTTAATCACCACTATGTACACAATACTAATTAAAAGGTACAGTCAGTAGGTGTAAGGGGAGAAAACATTCCCGGGCCTATTTTCCTGAACAGCAGCACACACGGGCACATGCTCACAGAGGCCACAACACAGTGGTGGCTGCACCACAGCTTTCAGTTGCCCGCGAGAGGTCGATGGCAGTGGTTAACCTTGACAAATAACTATGTTTTGCCCTTGCCCATAGCGACACAACCATCGCTACTCCTGTAATTTAATGCGGCTTTTGCTCAAAGGGTCAACCCCCTTCTCACCCCCATGTCAACCACTCAGGACAGTGGGTTTGCCCCACTCCCAACACCACTGACACCACAACGGTGCATTGGCTTGGATCTCTTTTTTCCACAAGGAAAGGGAGACCTGGCGTCATCTTCCTAGCACACACAGACAGGAGGCATGAAGCCACCAGAGCTGCACAGGCTGGAGATGGGGGAGGAAGCTGACTCAACCTCAAACACAACCACATCCATCCTTGGTTGGGTGGCCTGGTTAGACATACAGTGTTGTTTTTGCAGCCGGTGGGACTGTCCCCCAGATTCAGCCTGCAAGCCAAAGGGAAAGCAGCGTCCTGCTCCGTGCCTGACAGTCACCAGTGCGGGTGGAGCAGGAAGGTGGGAAGCCCCAGGAGCTATGTACTCTAAGATCTAACTATATCCAAGACCTGGTGCTGCCAATCTGAATCTCAGTCCTGGGATGGAAACAGCACCCAGACAACCACACAGGGAGCTGAACCTCACCCACACCAGAGGAACACATGGAAGGAGAGCCAAACTTTGACATCTAAGTAACTGCCAGGGGGTATTTGGTCTGCATTAGAAAGGAGATGAGACCAGATAACTCCAGCTGTAGAAGAGGAGATCTGCAAGGCCAGGGAGTCCCACAGGAATACTACCTGCTCCATTTGAAACTTCCGGGTTGGCAATTCAACTGTGAGATGCAAAAAGCTCTTTAACCAGTGCTTGAATAGGGGACAGCAAATTTGATAGAAACTGTGAGATTTTGATTCCCAAGAATATCCACCTGTTTCTCCCACAGATTGCCTTCTGCAAAATTTCCCACTGCTTTCAGGAGGTGTATAGCTGCTCTCCAACCTCTTCAAAGCCAGAGCCAGAGAGATTCATTGTCTGGCAGCAAAACAAAGAGAAACAGCAGCACTATCACTCCCCCACAGCTCAATGACATCAACCTAACCACTGCACCCCCAAAGATGCCAAGATCTGCCAGGTCCTTCCTTTGTACCAGCACTCCCAGCTTTCCTGCCCACTGACTGTGTTTCAGGTCATGTCAGGTACAGACTTCAGTGAAAACGTTTGAAAGCCTTCCCTGAGAGACACCAACCTGTTATGTATGCTGCTCACCCTGGGGTGCAGGGACAAGTGACAGTCCCCCCCCTACCATTAAATTGCCCTGTGTTGGCTTTGCATCAGTGTGGTCACACATGGCACAGGCATCACTGCATCCTTGAGCTATTGCATTTGGCAGTGCAGCTCAGCATTACAGGCAATTGCCCTAGCTTATCCACACTTCTTATGCCATATTTTTCTTTTTTCAATGGGAAGAGGCAAATTCAGACCTCCTGTATGAAGACAATTTGTCTCTTCTGGATAAGTTCCAGCATGAGGAGGGTACTTTATACATATGGGCTCTCTTTCATGTTTGATTGCTGGACTAAGATCATCACATTGTTGTCCAGCTCAAGGGGGGAGAAAAAAAGAGCAAAAACCACACAAATCAGGAAAGCATTAGGTATACTTAGCTCAGAATACATCTTCTGGCCAAATGGAGAGTGATGCTCTTTCATATAATTAGACTGTCTGCAGGAAGTCGAAAAGAACAAATTGTGATTCTCCCAAACTGGGAGACGTGCAGTCCCAGGAGACGTTCACATCTTCCCCACAGCATTAGTTGTCATCTCTGGGCAGGTTGTGAAGGGAGAGTGTGGTTTAAAATGCCCTCAGAAACTCTGCCATTGTGTTGCACTTTGAAATGCCATCCCTCAGTCACAGAATCACAGAATGGCTCAGGCTGGAAAGGACCTTAGAGATGATCTAGTTCCAACCCCTCTGCCATGGGCAGGGATGAAACCTAGTGCAGGTTGCTCAGGGCCCCATCCAACCTGGCCAGTCAACGAAGAGACATGCATACATGAAGACAACATGTGAAAACAAACCCTGTCTCATCAAAAAAGGTTTGAATATTGTCTTCAGATTAGCACAAGGTGAGCAAAATGCTGGGTTTGGCAATAAAGGGACAGGGGCACAGCTACGGATGAGTGGGACTGTATTGCACACTGAAGGGAAAGATACTCTGTACCAACACGTGGGATCAAGGAGTAAATGACCCTGTCCTTCAGATAATGACTCTTTCTACAGTAACATTCTCCTTATCAGGAATGGCACAAATGGACATTGAAACATGCAGTCACAACAATGGGCACATGGGCCCAACACCCACATTTCGGCTCAGTGCCTCCCATGGCAAGCAGTGGGGATACAAAGGGCCAGAGCCTTCATCTCCCAAAGTCAACAGCAAGGCTCAAATCATCCTTAGCCCAGCCTGCTGTTTCGGGAATCAACTCTTTACCAAAAAGAAAAAGTAAACATTTTCCATCCTCTTCTCTTCCTAGACATTAAGCAAGAGTAACTTGTAAATTGCTTCCAGCAACTTCAAGACAACAAGGGAACAAACAACTATCAACAGGCATTACACTCATTGCTTCACATGAAAACAGTTATGAGGCTGAAGGGATCCTGACAGGCAATTGGAAAGCAGTCCTTTTAATGCTAAATTTACTGTATTTTAGACCAATTTTCCATGATTTAAAATGTGCTATGCAATAAAGAGCTGGAATGCCTTCTTTTGTCATAATATTTCACACCCAAGGCCTCAGAGCACTTTTGTGAATCAAACTCTGCAACAGTTTTGCAAAGCAAATGGTTTAAGAAGCAACAAACTGGAAATAGAGGGCAGTTTCCAGAGCTGTTGGTGGTCACAGAGGAGTCTATAAAAACAAAGCAGCATCCCAATATCTGGCCTCCTGGTCCCATGTCCATCTTGGGCAGATGTCTGCTGACAACCCACCAGTCCCTTCACCTGGAGCTAGAGCTCCTCACCTGCATGTCCACACTGCACTGCACCCCAGCAATGAAAGAAATTAGGAAATAAAGATATTAGATGGGTTCATCGAGGGGGGGACAAAGTAGGAAATGGCTAAGGAAACATTGCACACTCTGCAGTATTCCAAATTCTCCCTGGGAAGAAAACAGCATCAGCTCCCTTGGCACCATTGCTAATCAGACCATAGCTAACTGGGACCATTTGAGGGTCCCAGTTCAATTCTCATGGACAAGCAGCCCCACTGAAAAAGCCAGTTGTAACTGGGTGCTGTAGACAAAGAGCTCAAAGCCTGAGCAAACAGGAAGGCTGTGCTGGATTTTGGGGATGCCACGCAAACATACATGAGTGAGGCTTTTAGTACTTCCATGCAGTGGGACTTGCCCATAATCATAGGCAATGGTAACTCAAATTCATTAGGCTATTGGCACGTAACCAAAGGGCCTCAGGGCACTATGAGTTGGTAGCTTAACTATTCCCATACATCAAAGCTCATCTAACCTTTTCCTGAGAGCATTCATAGAATCATTAAGGCTGGAAAAGACCTCCAAGATCAGCAAGTCCAACCTTCAACTGAATACCACCATGCCATCAAACCATATCCTCTGGCACAGAAAGAATTTCTGGACAAAATGTGGAAACAGTTGAAGTCTTTCCACTAACACAGCCTTTCTCATTATGTTAAAATCCAAATCAATGATCTACTGATGCTTCTTATGAGCCACAGTCAGCTCACACCCTTGGGTGGGACAGGCAGGCCTAGGCAGCAGGGCCACAACTATACCTAGTGTGGTTTGCAATGCTCTCCATACTCAGAATGTTTCTATACCACATCTCAAAACCTCTAAGTCCTTCTTGAGGGTCTCAGCTACTACAAATATTCATTATCTAATTTTACCATAGCTTTAAAACATTAAAATTAATATTATTAATATTAGCATCCTGATTTTAGGGAAACTCATGATGTCAAGAGAAATAACCCAGCTAAAGTCAGAGACAAAGGGCTATGACAAAACTGGAACCCAGCTGCAAATCCCTTTTCCCACAGGCTTTCATCTTACTTCTTAAGGCATAAGCACTACTAGGGAAGGTCACTGAAATATGTGGTTTAATGTTGATATTTCCTAAGATTTCCGTGGTTATGTCCTATATCCACCAGTAGTTCAGAAACTGAGCAGCCAACAGGCAAAAAGAAGCCTGTGCCCATGTTAAACACTCTCCACACCTCAGAGCAGCACACAGAGAAATCCTCTATGCCTTGAAGCACAGGGAATGAGGTGGACACAGCCGGTGCAGGCATTTGCTCTCAGCAGCTCTCAGGAATGTGCTGCTCATGGATGATACGTAGTCCTGCATCCAGGAGGGCTTTGTTCTCTGTGGGGTGAAACCTCAGCCTTTGGTTTATTAAATACAATTGCAGAAGCCAAAAGGGTGAGTCACAAAGCCAGTTGTGTAAGCATACATATGATGAAAGCACACAGGACATGCATTTCCTTCATGGAGGACTGCTTGGGTCTGGCAAAGCCCTTCGGATGGGCACGGGTTGGGGCATAGCCCCATCCATCACCTCCCACCTGGTGCCAGACAGGGCTTTGGCAGACAGTCTGTCCCCCACCTCCAGTTAAAAGATAAATGAGGAAATAGGAAAGGGATGGGAAGAGGGATGAGTACCCCTAAAGCTCCCCCAACAGAAGCTGCCGACACAGGACACCTTCACAGCATGCAGCCTGCAAACAGCACTGACAGCAGGATGCAGAGCATACGGAAGCAAGGGCTGCAGCGTGTCCTGGCTCCAGCTGGGCAGCATTTTCCTGACCCCCCTGCTCAGCAGACTGCAAAGCCTTTGCTGGGACCAAACACCTGCCTGACCACAGGAGCCACAGCAGGGTGGGCAGTCGCTGGCCAGGACAGGATCCTGTCTCTCTTCTACACCAGGACAGATCGACTCACTTTTGCTTGGGAAAAACAAGGATGCCTATGGAGCAGCACCAGGAGAGAGGAAAAGGGGATCAAACACCTGCGGGTGGTGCTGCTGGTGCCACAGCAGAGATGTCTCTGACTCGGTGGGAGAACTGCTCATATCCCCACAGGGTCTGGAAGGAAAACAAAAGCTACAGCTTAAAATCAGCTTCAGGGACAGCTGTGCCTTTACATTACCATGGCTCACAAGTTTCCACCCCACAGCTGTGAGAGCCTTTGGTGGCGTAGGTAGACCCTCAGAAAAGTGACCAGAGGTTGAATCTGCTTTGTTCTCCTCACCCAGACTGTCTCTTTTCCTTACCCCCTGCCTCTAGCCACTTGTGCTCACTGCCTCTCTCCTGCCAGCCTTTGCCTTCACCCTGGTGTTAATTCAGCAATTCAATTCAGGAAGCTGATCCAGCTGAAATCCTCAGCAAGAAAAAAAAAGTTTCCAACCAGAATATAAGCACTGCCTTTGAACACAAAAAACCTTCCTAATTTGTTTAAAAAAAAACAAAGAAGAAAGAAAGTGACTGAAGTGTCTTCATAAAAATCTCCTTTTAAGTTGAAGAGAAGTGCCATGAAAATACCAAACTTCTAACACTGTAAATTGAGTTGGAAAAGAGATGGTGCCTTTACTGAAACAGACAGGCTGTATGGAATTCATCATTGGTTTACTCTTTTAAAATGAATCAGCTGGCAAAGTTATGACATGACCTACTTAATTTGTTGTCTTGAAACTTGATGAGCATTTAAGTTTTGTTCCCAAAGCCTGGAAAAGGAGAGAGTGGGGGAAAATGCAGGCACCGTATCCAAGGCCCTGCACTGAGAATTCGCCTTTTTTCAGACACTACAAAATGGCACCATCACAGGAGTCAGTGGCTGCAGCAGTGCTGCTGAAGAGAGGCAAACTGGGCTCCAGTGGCCCTCACAAGAACATCTGGTCCATTGCCCTGCCTTAAAGCAGGTCAAACACTGTTTCTAGAGAGATTTATTCCATATACTTTGAAAAGTTTTTGCTGATAGAGGTTTTACTCCACACCTGAGCAAGCCATCTTTCTCACCAGCAAGTTTTTCCCTAAGCCTCCTCCCTCTCTGCTTCCAAGGCCATGCATCCTCTCCTATGGCTGACAGACATGGAGAGCAATGCAGTTCCTTGCCTTTCTCCTTGCAGCCATCCTCGATGGAGCTGGAGGTTGTCACTGCTCCAAGCCCTTACTCTTCCAATTCCTTGCACTTTCCCTCTTGTTCTCTTCTCACTTCCTCATTTCCTCTCTCTTTCCATGCAATGCGGTGCCCAGACCACATTTCTCTGGGGTTTTCTCTGCCAGGGTACAGTTTTGTGGACACATTTTTGTACCAGTGCACCCCAGCTCCAACACTCTCCTGCACTTGTTTCAGTTTCAGTGTGTACCTCAAAGCACACCTCCCTGCTGCCAACCCACCCTTTGGAAAACTGTCAGTAACTCACCCAGAATCCACTTTTTCTTCTTTAATTTCCTTTATTTTCATAACCTAAGACTATATAGCTTGCCATATAAAAAAAAAAAAAACAAAACAGGCAATAACAGTGTGAGGCTCCATCAAAAATTCCAAATCTCCTTCTCTTTCCCAGGTGAGACACTGAAAAAACTCCCCCAACACCATCAAAAGCACAGCTCTGCACCAAAAGTCTGGCTCAAGGGCTCCAGAAAAACCAAAGGTTTGGCAAGTAGACCTCGGTGCTTTAATTAAAAATCTATGAGAGGTTTAAAACTGTTTGCGTGTTTGGGGGTTTTATTTGCAGGGGAGATAAATTGATTATATCTACCTAGGTGTATTTATAGCAACTTAATCTTCTTTGAGATTCCATATCTTCTCTGATTTGGTAAGATTGTGGCCCTTTAATAAACTGAAGTATTCAGATCCTTATGACAATCTGGCATTGGAATTGTTTGCTTTAGCATTGCAGATTGCACAAGAGACATGAAAGGTTTCAGCGTAGCTGGAAAGTCACTTTTGATGAAATCACCCATCGCTCCAGGGGCTGCATTCTTTACAATTTGTGCATACTGATGATATGTGTCTTCAGATGCGTTTTGGCAACCCCATGCCATTTTCAGAAATCCATCTGGGGCTCAGGAACAAAGCAAACGCACACGAACATGAGGAAGACAGAGCTGGCACAGCTACCGGATGGAATTTCTTTAAGGAAGCTAAATCGCTTGTTCATTTCGCTGGCAGGAAAAGATAGGAAAATGAGTGTTCCTGTTCTCGATGAACTTTGTGATATTGTTAAATCCTTCAGACAACATATAATTCATGGCAAATCTGTGGCAGAATTCCTTTGCACTTATCCACAGTGTGGCTCTCCCCCAAAACGCAGATCCCTGCCTTCATTTCATACACAAAAATTGCACAGATGAACAACAGCTCTAACTTTTTAGAGAAAAATCAGAACACTTTTTTTATTATATTTTTGCTTCAACCCTGCCAAAATTCATTGTTAGAATTTTCTTGCACAAAAAAAAAATACAGAATCAGACTCCATGCTGTGATCTGGGTTGGCAGGTGACTTCCAGAGAGAGTCTGCCAGGTAACGCCTTCAGCTTTGCCATGGAAACTCCAAAGGGAATGGCACAAGTGATGCTCTATATCTGTCAATGCCCCTCAGCAGCAACAGCACGCCCAAGGTGGCATGAAGGCACATCCCTTAGCCTGGAGCAGAATGAGGAGGTGGCACATACTTGAGCTCTGATCACCAATCCAGCCTAAATCCTCTTCATAGATGCTGGCAAATATTTGAGTTACACCAGCCATGGATTTAGCCCAGGACTGCAAATCATAATTAATACCCATTCCAGCTTTGCACTTCTCTTGGAAAAGAGCCGTGAATCACTGAGGTGGAGCCTTGCAGAGGAAATCCTCAGCCACAACAAAAAGATTTGATGCTTTATCTCCCCCCTCAAGTATTTTAGCAGACAGACGGAGGATTTTTCTCCCAGTAACAACAATAACTACGCTCATTGAAGAAAAATATGTGGAACAGGAAGACCTGCATTCCTTGTGTGAAAAATAAGAGTGGTCTGTGCTGACTGCATTTTTCAGGAACAGCACATCCACATGAAGAAATGGCTGCTGTGATAGTGTCCAGACTGGCAAGGCTGATGGTAACATGCTATATAACTGACAGATGGGAAAAGTAGAGAGAGTAATGTGGCTTGATCTTTGTTTCTTCCAAAGATTCCATTATTAATATGCCTCTTTGACTCACATTTGAATGACTTATGCCTTCCCTGCTCCCTACTCCCACTGCTTTGTGTAGCAATTGTACCTTATTCCTAACTGCACCATTCCAAAAAGTTTAGTTATTTTGTGTTTAAGAGACCCCTTTCAATACACCCTGATGTCTTGGGCTCTTCAAGGCATGGATTTGGTAAGCTTGTCCTGCTTAACCTCATCTGTATGTCTCTAAATTAATAACACTTACCCAAGGGATGTAGTCTGGTAGTCCAGACAACACCTCTATTGGATATGATTATTATTTATAATTATTATTTTTAAAAGAGAACATAAAGAGAGGAATAAAGAGCTGGGAATATTTGCTAATCTCTTCTAGAGGTGAAGAGAGTGACAAGAGCATCAGCCTTACATATGAGGTAAGGCAGTGCCCACATTTTACAAAATCAAGTAGTTAAAATGCAGAGAGAACATATTTCCCACTCTGTACCTGACCACCGTCACCTTCAGAGCAGGAGCACATGGATGTTTCCCACTTCCAGACTTCCTGAAATCTTTCCTTTCCCAGTAGCATCGGTGCAAATGCCTCTCCCACATCCAGGGGGTTTGTTCAAGCTGCCCATGGCCATGACAGTGAAGGGCAGTGCCTCCTTTAAACAAGGCTGCCATGACTCATTCCCATCATGCCAGATTCCCAGGACACCTGGGGTAAAACAAAAGGCAGAAGAAGAGACATTGATGCACAACATGTTGGGCTGTGAGGGAGCAGTGGCAGCACAAGGACTGTGCACACCACTCGGCGCACGCAGGAGAGCATCCGGCGCCAGCTGAAGGAGCAGTGGCTGAGCCGTGCCAGTCTCACCATGGGAAAACAGTCAGCTCCCTTTCAGCCATTAAAATGAATGAAGAGCAAGACTGTTTGGATAAACATCAGCCAAAAGAAACCTTGGAGGCAGTTAGAAGGCTACTGCTTCATACAATATAGACCATGTTTCCAAATACAAATATTACACTTGGCAAAGACGCTCTTTACTTCATGAGTTATGTTGCGCTTTTTGTTATGTTTAAGTTTGTGCAAGAGGTATAAATAGCTTTGCTGGTATTAAATGAGCTTTCTTTTTTTTTTTTTTTGGTAAAATATCAAAATGGTCCCAGCTCTTCATGGAACAAACACACACTATATTCTTGTGCCTGAATTTTTGTTGCTAATTACAGAAAGTACCATGTAACTGAGAAACAATGTTCGAGAGCCAGACATAAAAAATACATCTTTCCTATATGAAGTCATTTTGTCAGCAAGCTGTCTGGAGGAGGGCATCTGGATCACCATATAATTTACATGTGTGCATATATGCTTATTGGCCTCACAGAATAGCAATTAGTTTCTACCAACAGATAAACCAAAGAAAGGAGTTCAATACACCATTAGTTTAGAATTGCAAGGGCTTGAGATTCAGACAACACAAAGGGTTGTCATATTTCCACTGAAAATCAACATATACTTTCACTTTAAAATAAAAATAAATCATTAAATATTCCCAAGTATTTCTGAAGTGTTACAAGACCACCACAGCAAGAACTGAAAATATAAGATTAAGAATTAATTTATCCTTCTGCAGCCCACAGGTCCACAGAAAATGCATATTGCATGCTATTTACTTGCAGGGCTGTTAAAGGGAATGGCACATAAAATCCTTTGTTTGACAAAAGATATTTTGCTTGTGATTGGACAAGGTGAATGCCCACCATGAAGAGCAATTGTTCAGTGTGTCATACAGGACCTCTCCATCCATTCATGTCACCTCAGCAGTCAGTGAGAGCAACCAAGGAGAGTCTCACCTGCACAAACACCTTTGAGGCTCAGATGTTGGAACAGCATTAGGACAAATGCTGTAGATTAACAGTCAAAGTACAAAATGAAGAGCAAAGTCATTTTCTCCTCTAATCCCTCATGGTTTTGCTGATGGCCAGTCCCTCTCATTTGGAGCAGATGAGTGTGCATTGCAGTATGTCTTTATGAATAGCTCATTGACTATTCTGGTTATTTCCCTTTGTACCAATGTAGGAAAAATACTGGCCATCACCAATACAGTGGCTGATAGAACAAAGTAAGAATTACTTTTAAAACCCCATAGAAATGTTGGTAATTTTTGCTCCTGACACCATTCTCTGGGAGCTGTTGAGCATTTCAACCATTCTACACACTGTGGCCAATCTCAATTGAAACACCTCCACTCATCTGGTAATCAGTGGCTCTTGACCTCATTTTCAGTTCACATTTTGACTGTGAGAATTAGCTTGGTTTTCAGCCAACATGATCAACTCCAGAAAACATACTTAGAAAGAGCTGAGTTAGGCTTACCCAGATCTGTACTCATTTTCTACAAAAACAGCATCTCCCAAAACAAAGGCGTGGGACAATGCAAACATGCTGTGAACTAGAGAAGAGTCATTCCCTGTGTTTGCTTGCTTCCAATTCTCATTTGGAAAAATGTGTATTTTGAACACCACAGAATTAGTACAGGAGGTGAGCCCTAAGCTATCATTAGAGGCTGCCAAATGAGCTAGTGTCTCTTGTGTCGGTAAGTCAATAGGGGTGTATGAGGGCTGAACAAACAAACAGAGCAGGCAGGGGTGTCTTTTGGACTCCAGCATAGGTCAGTGGTGTAGGAGTCGAGAAATCCTGTGCTATTTTCTCTCTGCTTTCACAACAGACACTGGTATGGGTGCCTGAAATCCTTATCTGGACTGGCGAATCAGCTCAGTTACCTGTTTTACTGTGGTTAAACACATCAAAAGATCATCCCACGGGGAGCCCCTTGCAATAGTATCGAAGAAGCACAACGTGAAGGAAATTCAGCCTCTGGATGAATTACTCTGGTCAGTGAGATTCCTCTACAATACAGGTAGATACTCATCCAGAGCTGCAATTAGCAGAGTTTCATACTTCTTAACAAGTATTGCTTGCATGAAACCACATCAAAGCAGGAGCTGGACCTGGGAGCCCTCCTGTTCAACCATGAGCACAGTCAGACAAACTTGGGTGAATGGTACCAGTGTACAATTCACATACAGACCACGCTGTATGAACGGTCCGAGCTCTGTGCCTGCCCCATGCACAGTGACTCCAAACACTCTCTGCTCAATAACTTTCCTGGGAAATTAAATGTGAAGCAGGCTTGTGCCACCTCTCTGATGGTGTACTTGCCAGCTGAGCTCAGATAAACCTCCTTGCATTTGTATGGAGGAATAAAAATAGCATCCTTCAGCTCCCCTTCTCCAAACCTGCCCACAAAAGCCTATCAGAATCTCTGCTAAAATTAAAATCTTACTCATGCATAAAGAAGAAAAAAAAGAGAGACTGAGGAAAACAGACAACAATGTATACAGACTTGGCAAAATCCAGTTTTGGTTTCTGCATGGGGAACAGGACAGCCCAGCCAGGCTAAGTCCCTCTCTGGAGTCTGGGCAATGGTACAGCTGTATTTATAGTAGTTGTGGTTCTGCGGAAGATTTTGTTTTCCCATTCACACAATCTTCCACACCTTCTTACTCCATCTTCAACTCAAATCCAAAATTGTCCACTTACTTTGAAGCCAGATTCCAAGCCCTGTTTCCTTTCCTTGGCTAAGATAAGGAGTAAGACCTCAAATATGCTTTGACTTTGTTCTTTATACTTAGTACGGACTGAAGAGATAAGATTAAAGCTCTTCTAATTTTTTAAGTGTAAAAGCACCACTGCATTAAACATATCCACCAAAAGAAATAGCTGCTTTCACTTGCATATTGTTATCACAAAATCTCTCTGAATGACCTACAGAACTGCTGATTAAGATTCTCACATGGGTAACAAGGATAAAGAGTATGCCATGTACAAAGGATTTTTCTTTTTTAAGTCATGATCTAAAGGTAGAAAAAAGGTAATGAGCTACCAGTTGTCTGTTGACATCCTGAGGTTTTTCTCCCACACTTCTTTGTGTCAAATAAACAGGTGAAAGCAGTCTCCTTCCAGCACAAAGCAGATCCATAGTCAAGAAATAGATGTGGGACCCGTGTGTTCTTTTGTTTGCAGTAGCTGTTGCCTTTCAAAGGCAAGACATTTATTTTACAAGGGGAGGGAGTTTTCCCCCCATAAACACATATTTCTCTGACCATACAGTCAGAGAAATGTGGGCTGTCATCACTCTTGCACCTCTAACTGATACAGATTGTTCCTAACCTGAGGAGGATTTGGAGGTTTTGCCTAGGGTGACTCAGTTGGGCATGAGATCTACTAAGCAGTTTGGAAGAAGTTTCTCCACATGACTCAAAGGCATCATTCAATCAAAGCCAAACACACCTTCTTTATTCTCCTGAACACTGTTCCTGCTTCTGCACCAGGGACATGGATTTATTTAGGTTACTCGAGTTTAGCATCCTTTCAAAAAGCTCCCAAAGGTCTTGCATTGCAAGGATGTGGATGGTGCTAGAAAAACACAGGAGCTTCATGGTCAAGCTAGGGATGGGCATCACCCCGTTGGGAAGCCTGACAGCCCCTTATGACAGTTTCCTGTGCTTCCCTCCATCCCATGGGACCACGTGGCTGCAAACTCCAACACGTTCACACATTAGTGACATTTCTAGGGGACAGCACACAGAGTATGAGGCAGCCGTGATTTAGCTGGTGAGGAAGTAATGATTTATATTAACATTTGAAGCAGGTCATTAAATATGACCCCCTCATTGCAAACCCCATGCTGAGCAAGATATTTTCCTGTAAATGATTTACCAGCAAGCTTTTCATACTTTTGCCTACTAGGCTTTCCATAACCAAAGTCAGATTCGCTCACATTTCCCAAGCCCTGGCAGTAGCTTTGCTTCAAACTGTGAAGACATCTCAAGGCTGCGAATTGGTTGGGGCAGCTCAGCAAAGAGGCAGAATTTGGGACTATTTGGGGGACTTTCTCTGCTGCTTTCTCTGTCCCAGTGCTATGACAAGGCAAGCAAAAAACCCCAGGAGGCTGCTGTTGGGGCATCCAGTTAACCTCTGTTAGATTTTCTCTGTCTGCACTGCTGGATCTTAATGGATGCACCTCCCATCTGCCAAGGAAGGGACACTGCTCTTGTCTGAACTCTGAACTACATGACCAACAAGATGCTGAGGTTGCAGGTAGGTTCCTACCTGCACATGAACCCTGTGTCTGCTACATGCCAGTGCCTTGGAAGTGTGGGAAGGATTTCTGCCAAGGGCTGCTGCCCTTCTCAGGATGGCTGTACCCACACTCCAGCCAGGGCAATTCAAAGCATGCCAGAGGGCAGCTGCACAGGCAGCAGGTCGAGGGAGGTGATGCTGCCCCTCCACCCTCTGATGAGACACCATCCAGAGTACTTCATCCAGTGATGTGGTGCACAGCACAGGAAGGACAGAGACTTGTTGGAGCAGGTCCAGAAGAGGCCACAAAGGTAATCATAGGGCTGGAGCACCTCTGCTGTGGAGACAAGCTGAAAGAGCAGGGGTTGTTCAGCCTGGAGAAGAGACCTTCTTGCACCTTCCAGTACCTAAAGGGGGCTTTTAAGAAAGACAGAGACAGACTTTGCAGCAGAGCCTGTTGTGCTAGGATAAGGAGTAAGGCTTTTAAACTGAAGGAGAGTTGAATCAGATTAGATATACTGAAGAAATTTTTTACAGTAAGGGTGGTGAAACATGGGCACAGGTTGCCCAGAAAGGTAGTAGATGCCTCATCCCTGGAAGGATCCAAGATCAGGTTGGAGAAGACTCTGAGCAATCTGATCTAGTAGAAGATGTCCCTGTGCATTGCAGAGGTGTTTGGACCAGATGGCCTTTAAAGGTCCCTTCCAACCCAAATCATTCTATGATAAGAGCACCCAGAGGTGTTCTCCTTGGTGGGGAAACCTCAAGTCCTGTTTGCCCATCTACGGGAACAGCCATCTTCAACATGACTATGCAGGTATACCTTTTCAAGACAGAGAAATCTGGAAAACTGAAGCAATCATCACAGTGTTTATATCCCACTTTTTCCATAATGCCTTCTCAGAGGCGTTTAGAGTTTAGCATCATCCAAACTCCCACTGAAGTCCATGGAAGCAATCTAT
This sequence comes from Acanthisitta chloris, assembly GCF_000695815.1. Lineage (NCBI taxonomy): Eukaryota > Metazoa > Chordata > Aves > Passeriformes > Acanthisittidae > Acanthisitta > Acanthisitta chloris. Next base: position 56,861 of record NW_008662518.1, read on the forward strand.
CTTGTGTTATGTCAGCTCTGGGCCAGGCTTGAGTCTCCAAAGGACAATCATAGCTGAAGATAAGCAAACAGGCTACACAGTTTTGTTTGGTTTTGCCTTTTAAGTGCAATTTTTCATCTGTTCAGCTAGAACTGTTCCTTCACAAATGAGGCTGGATCATATTGCATGCTGCATTTGACAGCATGAGAAACAAAATGTTTGCATTTATTTAGCTGACAGATTGCTTTCGCCTTTTACAGAGGAAAAAAAGCCTCTATCAAAAATCAGAATCATCATAAAGAATACTGATTTTTGATATTGTGAACATTTGGTATACTTGAAAGAAGAAGACACTTATAAAATAAGGATTAAAGAATATTTAGATAAAATATATTAAGAATATATATAGAAAGTATATAATATAAATAATAATATTAATAAACCCTCATTCTTGCTTTAGGACCAGGCCACATATAAAAGGTATCAATACTGAAAATATCCAATATTTGATGTCAAGCACTGGATGCTCTGTAAGCCTGTTCATACCTACACCACAAGCAGCAGGGAGAAGACAAGATTTTCAAGAAGGCAGATGATTTTTTACTTTTTTTTAAGCAGAAACTCCTATAAACCATACAAGGGAAAACTATTTGCTTGTGAGCATATTTGCAACCTCCATTTTTTACATCACTCCAACTTTGGACAATTCCAGGCAACTGAAGACACCCTGGTTGATGCCAGCCTCATTCCTGCCTAGTGCAATCCGTACAGCTGCTCAAACGCAGCCACGGAGTTGAGCCTGGCGTGACTGGAACCACCAGGGAGATGACTGAATTTACTGGCACTCAGCATTGGGCTCTAGGTCCTTGAAAACAGGGCAGAACGTGTTGAATTTCAACCTCCCTGAGCAACACAGTTTTTGCACAGACTTCTTTACTCTCAGCATCTGCATGAAGGCAGGGTGGAAAGCAGCCTTGCTCCCCACGGTGCTGTGCCAGGCAGTCACACAGCAGTGTCAGCTCTTGGCTAACACCTCAAACAACACGAAGGCTTAATCCTGCAGACGCATTCCCAACAGCCCGGGGGAGAAAAAACCTGCGGAGGGTTTATGCATGGAGGCACACAAGGCTGATGCTCTGTCCAGCTCAGACGCGAAACCTGCTCACACTTTCGCTCTCAAACTTGTAACAGCGGGGCAGGAGGGGGTATGGAGTTGCGAGACGTGGTGTTATTTATGTGTTAGTTCCAATGCTGAAACCGTGTCACTGTCTGTGGTACCCTCCTGTGGCCAGGTCTGACATAGCAGCGGCCGTGCCACCTGCCATGCTGTTTCCAAGGCAATCTCCGTGTGCTTGGAATCATAAAATCATAGAATGGTTTGGGTCGGAAGGGACCGCTACAGGTCATCTGGTTCCAGCGCCCTGCAGTGAGCAGGGACATCCTTCAACCAGATGAGGCTGCTCAGAGCCCAGTCCAGCCTGACCTTGAAAGTTTTCAGGGATGGAGCATCCACAGCTTCTCTGGGTAACCCGCGCCAGTGTTTCACCACCCTCATCGCAAATATCTTCATCCATATGACTCTCCTACCACCTCCAACACTTCTTCACCCCTAGTTAAGTTCATGCCAGATGTTCACTCAGAGCAAACTCTCTGCCACCTGCAACACTTCTTCAACCCTACATCTTCATCCCATGCATTCATACCTGGAAATCTCCAAGCCACCCACAACACTGCTCCAATTCCTGCAACCCTCATGCTGTCCTTGGCCCTTGGCTCCTGGTTTCTGAGCACAGTCCTTGGACATCAAGGAGCTCCCATGGGTCTGGACCTGCCTCAGCAGAAGGCACATCAGTCCCTAGCTCTGCTGCTCATTGAAGGTTGCGCAGAGGAATGGAGCTGCTCCCAGCTGGACAGCTGCATAGGGATGGCTAAATGAAAGGAAATGGGTGTGGGGACATAAGGTAGAGGGTTTCCCTCCTCATCACTGTTCAGATCTGCAGTGTGCTCAGCAGGCATATAGCACTCCTGATTCTGGAGGATGCTGAAGATGCAGGGAAGCCGGAGCTTTCCCCACCAGTTTCAGAGCCCAGAAGCTGGTCCCCCATACCCACTGCCTCCCTTCACAGTCCAAGCAGAAAGGTTGTTCTTGTTGTTGTTGTGTTTGGGGGGGAATTATTTTTTTTTTTGCCTTTTTTTCAATATGGCAATGCAATGCCAACAGATGGAGCTGTGCAGAGCAGAGACTGCTCCCTTTGGCAGAACATGGGGGAAGCAGCGGCTGAGCATGGAATTCTAATTCTTAAGCATAATGATGGATGAATCATCTTCAAGCAGGAGACAAACTCTGTTTACTATGTTAAAGTGAAAAATAAGTCTGTCAACAAAAGCTATAGCCCAGAATGAGGGAATCCCAGGATTTCTCCATCCCCACATGCAAATCCTTGTGTTCTGTCCCAGGAGAGAGGAAGGGATCATCACAGCCCTTCAGCAGACGCTGAAGCCTCACAGTCCTGAGCTGGACACACATCATCACTCACCAAAGTTTCACATCAAAAGGATGTATCGTGCAGGACTTCATGCAGACTTCTTCCTTCCCCCCCAGCTTAATCCTAGACTTCAAAGCCAGGACACACTGGCATGTCACAGAGCTTCCAACCATCATCTCCCTGGAGCTGAATCAAAACCCTCAACCCTCTTCCCTAACCCAAGGCCACAAGTGCAATATGAGGCCTTTGCAGCTCATCAGCAAACAGGAAAGCAGGGATGCAGGAACAGCAGGCTCCCAGGAGGGCGGGAAAGAGAAAAGAGTCAACAACAGGTGGCCCTTCTTGCATTTTGGCCTATGTGTGTATGGACAGTGAATAAAAGAGCGGCATTTTTTCACCAGAGAGAAAATTGGGAGGAAAAGTCCACCATTGAGTGCTATTGCATTTTTTTCCTGGCAAGACAGACTGAAACAAAATGTACTTGGTATCCTTACTGTCACATGACTAACAAGAACAAGGTCTTGCAGTCTATCTGCCTGTGAAATAAAAATTTAGAATATATAGAATATACTTCTATATCATGGATACAGGATTTCTCACAGCAAAATTACTGACACGTTGCACTGGTCTTTGCAAAAGGACTACATGGAGCAACATCTTTGATGGAGAATTTGCAAGGCAGAAAAACTAAACTCACCAGTACAGAAAGCATGTTTGGATCCTTTGCCTCTTTCACCAGCTTCCCTGTTGCCAGCAGGGGTGCACTGCCTTCTTCAGGTGACAGTCAGTGTAAGCCTGGCACTACATTATTGTGCAGGTGATTTTTACCAGTTGTGAAAAATCTGAGAAATAAAAAGGTAATAAACAGATGAAAGTAAATAAAAATAAAACAAAAACAAACAAACAAAACAAACGAAACCCCCCCGAAACACCACCAAATTTCTGCACCTACCTGAAAGTTTCTTATTAGTGTATCAAGTTGTTTCATAATCACTGGATCAAATAATGCCTGGCTTCTTCCACGTTTGTCTCAACCGGAGCTCACAGCAATCTACATTTTAGTCCTAACTGGGATAAAAGCCTGCAAAAAGGCTTTCTCAGGCACAGATCCTCAAGAGAGTCATCAGCCTCTTTTCAATTCAGGAACTTACTGTAGTTCCTCATTCTTTCTAGCCACGTTCATGAATTCAGCTGGGGAAATGTAACTGTTTACCCTCTGTTAATAGTATTGAACTGAAACAAGCGACGGTGTTGAGGGAAGTAAGTGAGAAGTAGGAACAGACATGAATGGAGAGAATGGGACATAAAGATGGACATGAATAAAGACAGAGCATGCACGTATAATACTTGTTCACAGGAGCACACTGGTCTGAAAAAACCTGCAACTAGGATTTCCAAATGAAGAGGTAATCACACTTACTAGCCAGCCTGACCACCATTATTACTAAAATAACCCATTAAAATGTAGGTTTTGGCATCTCTGTCTTTTTTAAAATGGGGTCTTCAATGATTTTCCCAGACACCAAATTATACTGCTGACTCTTGCAGTAATTCAGAAGGTACAACAGCATCAGAGTGACAGAAACAGGCTTTAGTACTCCTTGTACCGTGAGAGCAAATCATCACACTATGGCATTCAGGAAGCATCCTGAAGACACTGTGACATACTCTCAGGGCAGGATTTGGGCAAGGAAAGTGGTACAGTTGAGTTTTGGAAGTAAATAAAATCAACAGGTCTTGTTTTGTCCATCCAGGAGGAGTAAAAGGAACCTTTTTGTGTGTGCCATACATGAGACCACCTAACATATCCATGGCTCATTCTACTGCAGATAAATAGCTCACAAGGACTAGAATTTGAACTATGTAGAAGACAGAGCACAGGGGAGTGTTGAAAACCTGCCCCATATCCTCAGACATTTGAAGACATTTGGGTCCCAATTCCCTGCAGGATTAGTCTCTACCGACTACCTGACCTGGGCTTGGCATCTCCACAGAAGTAAATTCATTTAAAACAAAGATGCTTTTAATTGATTTAAGAGATATCTAAAGTGAAAATACTTTAGTAAGGCAAAAGAAGAGACATCTTAGTTTCAAAACTGAGAACAAGTAAAATAGAAAAGTACCAAAAGATGAAAAAAAGCATTACCTCATACCTGAACTTAAAACTCTGAGTCACACTTTGGATAAGAGGGTAATTCAGTTGCCTCCCACCCCTTGTATAATGTTTTTAACAGTGAACTTTATGATGGATTTCTGTTCATCATTTATAGTTGAGTTTATTATTTATTATTATAGTTACTTATTGTTTAGTTCTCTTCTAATTTAGGTATCCTTTATGGTGGGTAATATTCTTGAAACTTAACTGGGAATACCTATTTTTTGATGTGTGAAGACGACACTCAAAATCATGTTTTTTCTATCCATTCATCCTTCACCCCGAGGAATGAACTCCAATTGTAATAGTTTGCAAATCATCTATCAAAGTATTTTCTGCTGTGCCATGGCATTGTCTTTTGTTGGATAACTTTTCTTCCATGGACATTATGTGACACATAAATACAATAAACATGGGGTTTGAAACAATCTCCCTTCCCTCTGCAGACACATAATTAGTTTCAAAGGCCATCATGGCACAACACTGACAATTAATTACCTCAAGCCTCAGCCTGCTCTTCTCCCTCCAGAGGAGTTTGCTGCCTCCAAACTTTAGAAACTGTTTCTTCATTGGGTCAAGAATTGCACTTAACCAGGATTGACTCCTGTAAAATCAGACACAAATGCAATTTTATAAACATGGCGATATATTCCCAACAACATCCACAGTGCATTGTAGAAGTTATTTGGAGGGATGGACTGGAAGCAACAGCCACCATGATGAAGAATCACAGTGAGTGCAATAGGGAGGGCAGTTTCATTTTATACCTGATTTAAGATCAGCTAAAACCTGATCTTAAAAAATCCCTCTTCCAGCTGCGCTCCCGTGTTTCCTTCACATTATCGTGCAGCTGCAGGGCACACAAAATAAGTCCACTTGTCCAAGAGAAAATAACTTACCAGAAGAATATCTCCTGCAAATTTTTACATTTTAGATTTAGTTCTGAAGGCAGTTGTGTAGATGTAATAGATTCTGGCAGTGCATTGGTCTTGGCCAGCCACTCTCACCCTCCTGTTCAAAAGGACAGTGGGAGGGCGGGGAGTTACAATGAAAGAGTAAATGGGTTGAGGTTATGAAAGGGAGATTCCTTGCCAAGTGCCATCATGGGCAAAACAGACTCAGCTTGGGGAAAATTAATTTATCATCAACTAAAATAGGTTTGGATAGTGAGAGACAAAGGCAAATTAAAACACCACCTTACCCCACAGTCTGTTACCCAGGTTCAATGTTACCCATCATCCCCAAATCCTCCACCCTTTCCTGCAAGAAGAACTTGTGGGGCTGTTTCTCACTTTTTTTTTTCGCTCACTCCTTGCTCCAACCTGCTCATCACAGCCACCACCTCGACACCTGCCCACAGGACAGTCCCAGAGGCAAAAGAGCTTACTTTTTGCTGAAAAAAAAAGCACAACATTTTCAAATATGGACAATTAGATCTCAACTTTAAATTGAATCTTCTCAAATCAATGGGGAGTGGGGCCACATCTCCATCACAGCATCACACTGTCCATCTGCATCAGCCACATACTTCTCACATTTTAAGGAGACAATCACTAAAACAATTTTCAATAGGATTTCTATCACAGGTACATTACATACAGAAGATGCTACAACCCAGACTGGTATCATGGTTTATTGGTACTAAACCCTGGACACTGTGGTTTTGCCACAGGTGAGCTGTACTGCAGCAAACCAGAATCCTTGCAGAGGACTCTGCTGTGATGGTATAGTATCAATATCATTCACGTGCATACCTGAAGTGAAACCAGGGCTGCAAAAATTATTATCTTCAGGAAAGCTGTTTAAATTATACAGTAATGCTGACAGCCCTTGGCTAATGAAGAGCATCATTGCTTGGCTGCAGCAGATTATTTGCCCAGAGGAGTCTGTGGTTTGGTTCTTCCATTTGGCTTGTTCGAGCCCTGCACACCCAAAAAATAGGTATGAGTCATCAAAACATCTCACATCACCTCACTTCCAAAGCCTCCAGTGTTGGCATCAAGGAACTCATAATGTTTGAGTCCTCTAAGACAAATACCTCCATGGGTGGTGTCCTGGCTCCACTGAAGCTGATGGCCAAGCTCCAAGTGACCTCACTGGGGACAGGATCCCACCTCAAACACGTCTTCATGCAATGCTTTCTGAAGCATTGCATTTTAACAACTTTGAAAGACTTTTTGTTTCAGAAAGATGAGTTTAGTTGGTCTCTGTCTGTTTTCCTATGTGGATATTTACAGCCACATAACTGAGACTTCTAAGGTAAAGGAGGGTATGGTGGTTAAGGAACAAAGCCATAGGAAAGCAGGTCTCACTGAATCTGCTGCTCACGTGTTTGCTAACAAAATTTATTTGGTTCATTAAGCAGAAGGGAGTGGGTGACAAACATTTATTGTGTTCAAATCACCCTTAAGTGATGCTAATGGCCTTTATGGGAATTTATCACCCAGGTTATGTGGAGATAAATGCTTGTGTCACTGTAGGATCTAAACCAATTAAACTCAGGGTACAAGTCGTCCTTATCTCTGTGTTATCTTGCAATGGAGTGAACAATCAAGCAGAGGGTTATTAGAGCAACACAACTGCCCACAAGCTTTCCTATAAAACATGAGCAAAAAGAGGTAAGTTTTGTTAATCAGTGGTGCTGCCTTTAGACCCACTGCAGGAGTCCTTTGCCACAAGTTTCCATATAAAATCTCAATACCATTTCCTCCAAGTTACAGGTTCTCACCATTTCTTGGCAGATTTGGACTCTGATATGAGGCAGTGACTGTTTCTCAATCCACCTGCAAGGCATCTCCAAAACCCTCCACTGACACTCCATGGAGGCTAAAAGCCAAATAAATTCTGTGTTTGTCCTCACTTTGCTGAAACCAAAATGAGTATTTCACACAAAAACCCTAGCCAGATAAAAGGTAATAGTTCATACTTTGTCTCTTCAAATATCCCTTGGAAGACAAGCCTTATTAGCACTGTGAAGGATAGATCAATTCTTGCCCAGGCTTCTTGGAAATTCTCACAACAATTTTCTCTCATTCTTTCTCTTCTTGCCTTAAAAATAATTTTGTTTGCCTTCTACCCACTTTACATTGATTCCTGTTCTCCCCTGTTGGAGAACTTCCTTTGCACACTCTACTAACAAGAGCCTTTATTTCCTTATGTAGCCACAGCATAAACATTCCCTTCAACTCTCCAGTTCTCTCCTAAGCCTTCTGCCAAACAACCTGGCCTGAAAACCAGGATATTTTCCTAAATTGTATTTTAGCCTGAAAGGTGACTCTCTATTGAATTAGGTATGGGAATGCAGCCACCAAAGGAATTACGTTGGTCCCAATACTGTTAAGAGTAACAAATCTTTTGAGACTGGGGAGATCCTTTTGAAATAGGGCTGCACATGGACTGCAAATGGTGTTCAGTTTTTTGCACACCTAAACACAGGCCATGCAATTCAGTGTCTTTGAACAGATAAATCACTGAATGACTAGAATTTTAGTGTATTTTGCAGACAGAAAGCAAAGGACTCACCTGACTACCACAAGAAATAGAAATTCCAAGTTTTCATTATTAAAATGTACAGGTATATACACTGGAGCTTCCCATCTAATCCTGTATCATTCAGATCAAAACTGAGCTCCAAAAACTGTCTAGTTGCACTATTTCCACATGCCACTGTGAAAAGCTCCACTTGTAATAGCATAATCAGCATTTTGGCTTCTTTTTCTAGACTTTGCTATTAACTTACATCTTAAATAATGATAGCAGTTATCACAGTCTTGTAAATACCCCTGGATTTATTACCAGTTTTGTTTCCTCTTAGGCTTCCTTCTCCTTTTCCCAGCATCTTCCATATTGTCCTTTAAAGACAAAGGGCTGCAGTTTCTCTAAATCAGGCTCCCTCCTCGTCAGTCTAATTTCTCATACGTCACAGCATTTACAGAGGTTAACTCACAAGCAGAGAACCATACACTTCATACTTACAGAATATCAAAACTGGAATTGAAATCACCTCTTAAACTTCTGTTAGTGTAACTAACCAGTCCTCCATGACTTGCTCAAGTTTGATATCCCTCATTGAAGGCCATGCTGTTAAGGTACATGTGCAAAGGAAGACAGAAAGTGGGTTGTATGTTAGGTTTGGTTTAGGTTGTTACAAGCTTCAAGCAGCAAAATTTATTATGGCCAAAGACTGACTACTCTGGCACCAACGTGTCTGCTACAAAATACTCTAGGACACGTAATTGTGTGTTTGAGTATAAAATCAACAGTATTCAAATTGTTTGTATTTATATACATTTCATCTGCTTCCTTTATAATTTTCACCAGCTACTGCTGTCAACTGTATAATTTCCTCTTGGACTATATCTGCTTATGCCAGTGGCAATGGTTACTCATCACGTACAAGAGTTTACAGACCATGTCATTGCAGAGTGTCTGTCCTCACCATTTATTTTTCATAAGCCCCTTCTAAGTTCAAAATAGAACTAGTAGCAGAATTAGATCCATAATTAAAGGAGTGTAAGATCTTTCATTGGCTTAAGTGGGAGTTGGATGATAGGAAATTCTGCTCCCATCAGACTTCACGATTACTGATACAGAAATTTGTATGTGCCAAGACAGTTTTCTTCTCCTAAGTGCCTTAGGCAGAAAGTCAGTTCTGTACCTGATCTGTGTTCTGTACCTTGTTTGTGATCCTCAAGACAAGAGAATCCTGTTTTTCATGTTTCCTCTAACCAGACAGGAGGAAAAACTGGACAATGAAAAGGCACACTGCCCAATTTCAAACAATGATTCCTAAGTAGCTTCCTAGACAAGCCTGTCTTTTTTTTCACCAAAATATAAGTAAAATTGATAGGAGTATTAGATAGATGTAAAAGCAAAACATAAAAATCCCATGCTGGAATCCAAACCTCCAAAAAGAGATATTAAGCAAGGGGAAGAAACAATTATCAATTTACATTTTACAAGCCATTCTGCCATGCTTAACCCATGAAAGAGTGAATTTATGCCAAAGTTGCTATGACGGCAACATGGAACAGCACTTCTAGGACGAAAGTAGCTAACACTGCTACCTGAGCTTTTCTAACAAAAGGCCATTTTCAAATGTGGATTTGTACAAACCCATACACATCATCTTCAGTTTTTCACTCGCCACATAGTGAACTGTCCACACAATCATTTCATGCTGCATGTCAGAGAGGTTTAAATGACAACACAGCTTCTTTGCTGCAACATTTTCTGAGTATATCACTGAGGATCCAGTCTGGTATTTTGGGACAGATGCATTCCACCTTGATGTTCCTGCAACCTGGAAATCCAGTTTCATATTATTTACAGAAATGTATGGAAATAGCTTCACCTATAGGGCTACACTGATATCACAGTTAAAAAACCACACACATATGACAGCATCTCAAGTATGCTGCAATGTAACAGTGAAAATTACTCAGGCTATTAAAAAAATTTATTCTTTTCCATGAAAGATTGGTACTACAATCAATATAACCATTTCATCAGTCAAGTATGTCTGTTATAGGCAGGCACAACATTACAAAACAGGCAAGTACAATGCCTGATTAAGCGAATACAGTCTGAATATCTATTCATCCACTATTTCTGAAAACAGAATTATCAAATATCCACCAGGGAAAACGATGAACTGTTTTAATTTAATTTCTCTTTGGCATACTTATCAGGACAATGAATTAATTACAAAAGTCTTCTATTGCTGCCAGTGCTGTGAAGAAAAAAAGGACTGAATGGAAGGCTGCAAGTCAGAACTCACTCTTAGGACTCAGGCAATCTGGCCAACGCATCACAACTGCTGACACACGACAGTTCAGCTGCCAATGCTTCACGAGGCAGACAAGGATTACATTGTTTGATACTGCAGTTTTGTTGAAGGTATCAAAAGAGTTACAGTAAATTTATGCACAGTACATACATATTACACACAGTTATAAATACCCATGCTGTGGCTGGACTTTGGGAAGTTGCTTCCCCAATACGAAAGCTGGAAACAGATCTCCCACCAGCCACTGAATACACATTGCACTTCGCATCCAGTAATATGTTCATTTCTGTACCTCTCAAAAATAGATTTAAAACAGAAGCAAAGAATAATATCCAATCTTTCCATAAACTTTGTTTTCTTATTTACACTGTAATAGTCCATTATACATAAAGACTGCGTTACGATACATTATCTTCATATAGCTTTTTGCAATACATACAGCTTGGAGCTATTAACATCTTAGTTTGGAAACAGAGATATGACCTATAAGAGTATTTAAAAATAATTTGAGCCTTAATATTGCTCTAGTTTGTTTCACTGAAACCATTCTTCAACAAAAAAAAAAAAAAACCTCCTTATTGGGGAGGAAAAAAAACAACTCATGTTTAAACCATTTCTGCATTTCCTTAAACCACTAAGAAACTTCGAAACCATAACCATTTTTTGCATAACTACAGAGCCACTTCAAAGGCTTGTTACTTTTAAATTTAGAACATGAATGACAATTGCGACCATATCTTTAAATTAAATAATTTTTTAAAAACCTTTCAGTTATTTTTAAAACATTAAGCAATGAAAATGCAATCATTAATTATACATGACCTTTGCACAACAAGGGAGAGTTCCTATTTTATTGGGGGGAAAAATGAACATGCACATTCCCCCATTCACAGAGTGAGAACGTAAACTACAGCAGCACTTGTCTCAAGTTATGGTGCACATTGTTGCATTACGGAGTACAAAACAAGAGTAGAATTTCCAACATTTGTTAAAACACAAAAAAAAAACCTTATTGTACAAAAAGTCATTCACATTCTTTGCAATGAAGTGAGGAATCAGCTGCTTTCTGGACTCTCCAGCCTGCAAACTCCTCCTTCTATTGCCACAGACTGTCCTGCCACAGCTCCAGGAGGAAGTCTTGAAATGTGAGTCTGCGGAAAAGTCAAGAGAGTATTATTGAGTGAGGAGAGGCAAAATTATGCAGGACACAAAATAAGCTTGTAAGTATTGAACAGTTAAGTGGTTCTGTCATTGAAGTCTGAAGACAAACTACAAAGCAACTTGAAAAGCTGCAAACAACTGAGATTTTTTTTCTATTTTGTTTGCATTAATGTTTAACACATGAAGACAAGGACCATGACAGATGTGTGGAAAAGGTAAACTGGATGATCCAGTGCACTGAAAGCAGAAAGGAATGTTCAGCATGAAGATAAAAGAAAATAACTGTAGCATTTCATGGTTTATAAGCACTTTTTTTCAGGGAGATTCAAAAGAGTTTAGTACTGCATACAGAAATAACCCTTGCAGAAATCTCAGACACAATAAATTATTTGACAGATATAAACTAACACTTCAGAACGTAAGAAAACTGCAGTAATCAGGATATAAAGAAGAAATTCCTCTGCATAAAATATCTACTTGCCCACCTAAACAATCCCAAGGATTTCCCCTAAAATATTTGTTGCCAACTATCAAATAAATTAATCCAAAGAACTGTGTTGCTGCCAACAGGCATCTCTTTCATAGAGATGGCTCTGAAATATTTTAGCCAGAAAGTCAGCACATGTGTCTGTGTACAGAAAACTTCAGTTTATAACTCGATTCTAACTCAGTGATTCTAAAAATCTGATAACAATCCTTTATATACTGAGATCCATTTCATTACTGATGGGCAAAAGCATCCACTTATGAAAAGACACTTTGACTCACTGTTAAAAGCAATCACTTTTTTCCCCCTTGCACATGTTTTTATACTTGAAAACTGCTCATGTTACATTAAATTAGGAACTAGAAGTGATTCCTACTGTGGTATAAAGCCCACAACACAGAATTTGCTGCCATTGAGAAATTACAGCTTCCCCTGAGTGCAGCCCATCACATATTTAAGTTTTTGCACATATATTATCCCATTTAAAAGATTTAAGTGTTGCAAAACGTCAAATTTGCAATAAGGCAATGGGCTGTGACAAAGTATAGATGTAAAAGTTCAGTAAGGATAATTTGAATCAGTTGAGCTCAAAGGGATTTGAGACTGTAACCACAGTTCATAGCACTGAAGAGACATTTCATGTCTCAGAGACAGCTTCTTTTAATTCCTTTCTTGATAAGGATACCCTGGTGTCTGCTCTTAGGTGGTCTTGTTTTCAGCTAAATTACAGAATGAGACTTAATTAAAAATATTTCAATTTTTTCATTTTACTGCTAAAACTTTGATCTCTGGCCTTCCTGTTTGATATATGAACATCTTCCTACTTTCAGGACAATTTCAGTTACAACTGTCATTTACCACTTCAAGAAGAAAAGACTCTCTTCAAATCTTTTAGCCTCCCCAAAATCTGACAATTTTTCTGTAAATGTTATTCCACAAATTTAAAGAGAAAAAAAAAAAAGAAAATTACATGGAAGGATAATGTTATGACAGACAGAACTAAGATCTTTTTGCAGGTCTGTGAAAATTTCTAAACGAAGAAGTGGGATAGGATGACAATATAAAAGCAGCACAATGGGCACAGCAGCAAGTTTCTTCAGAGTAAGAATGCCACTGGTTGTTTAGTGTGATACTGCCACCGAAGCAAAGCAGTAAGTTAATCCTGGTAAGTTTTTGAGGAAGGAAATGAAAATATACAAGAGGGGATAACCAGGTAGTCACTATCAATATATTATCAAGCAACTATGGTTAAATAGCTGTCCAGAGCACACTTCCCATACAAAACCTCATTTCCTCTATGGTTCCCATACACAAGACCCCAAACCACTATACACCAGCATCTGTACACTTCCATTTACAGAAACACTCAAACCACATATAACAAAACCTTTCTTAAAGACTTGACTTGCATCCTGTTTATTTGCATACTTTATATAAAGGAGTAAACACAGATGCTGGTTTACCCTAACTACTCTTCACTACTTTCACCAATGGCTGCCTTATGGAGAACAGAAATGAGACAGATCTAAGATGATCGTGTTTAAAATATGTTACTCAATAAGTAATTTGAAAGGATAACATTGCCATGTCAAGACAACTTCAGAAGACTCCCAAGTGAATTCTTACAACTGTATCTCCCTTGTTCTTAGCCATAAGAACAAACTTAAGTAAATAAAAAGAAACATCAAAGAACACTAAGCATTTTTAAATGAACTACAGAACTTATTTGTACAGTTTGTTATATTTTTATATCCCAACATCATATTTTACATTAAGTCCAGATTGTACAGCCAATTAGGTTTAGATTTAAAACCATAAAAACAAAAAGCAAACAAAACAGAACTGGAAAGGTTTTAATTGAATTCAATTAGTCTGTCAGCTTTACAAGTCGAAGGAACCCCACCTGGGAGAAATTGTGCCTGGAAGCTCAAAAAAAGGAAAATAAAGTTATCCTGAATTTACCCTCCACTCAGCCTCATGGAAGCCTCTCTTTGAGGAAACTATATGCCACGGAAAGGTAGATTAAGAAAGATAGCAATCCATATTTTCAGCTCCATAAACAGCAATTTTACTCTCCCAAGTATATGCTGATTTGATTTGCTTTCCAAGAGAAAGCAAGGTTAGTGAGGGGCTAGCAGAAGCTGAAGTACCAACAGCTAAGACACCAGTTAGTTACCACATATTTTTGCTGCAGCTTAAAGGTTACCTTGTGCTCATAGTTCCAAAGGGAAAAAGGCAAATGTTAGATAAAATACTTTATTTTGCTTCTCGTCCCTCCATGAAGCACGAACAAGCTAATCATCCTTCAGACACTGATTCTTGCTCCATATACTTGCCATTCAAACACACAGTGTTTCCCTCTTTAAAGACAGCCAAAGGAGCTACCTGAACTCCAATGCTACAGACACTGGAACATTCCTATCTCTCAGTCCCTTTTGATGCACACTGGAAAGTTTCCTACTATCCTTCAAGTCCAAAACTAACAGGTCTTTCTGCCCTGGAATAAATGTTAACTGCTAAAGGGACAACAAATGGTTTCATCTTTTCATCATGAACATTTGATCTACTTTTCAAGTTGGAGCTACCTGAACTCCAATGCTACAGACACTGGAACATTCCTATCTCTCAGTCCCTTTTGATGCACACTGGAAAGTTTCCTACTATCCTTCAAGTCCAAAACTAACAGGTCTTTCTGCCCTGGAATAAATGTTAACTGCTAAAGGGACAACAAATGGTTTCATCTTTTCATCATGAACATTTGATCTACTTTTCAAGTTGCATATTTCTAGTATACCTTTTTTTAAAAAAAATAAATACTACAAGTTGTGCCAAGACTTACTTTACTTCATGTCTCCTAGACAAAGATTCTGAAAAAACCTTGAGACCGACTAATATTGAAATTTTTTTTAAAAAAGAGTTAGTCTCCTCCTCTTAGTCACATAAAAGTATTAGTTTGTCACAACAACTTTGGAGGCTTTTTCCATTAAAAGCATAAATACAATGCGAAATGAATATAAAATTTAAGCCAAAAGAGAGACAGTGCTGCATGAGGAAGCTGAAGTCAATCACATGCTGCCAAGAGGACAGAGTACAACTACCAGATGGCAGCACATTCAGTCCTTAAGCAAATCTAGGGAGTACTTCATGTGTTTAGGTCTCTTATTACATGCTCAGGATGTACTTTAGACAGAATAATTTATAAAACAAATTTTTTCCATTCATTACACTATTGAGATGAAATATAATGAAAGACCAAGGACATCATATCCTTAAGGAAATTGCCTTCTACAACTTGACTCCTTAAGAAAAGCACTACCAAACCCATATACTCTTTAGAAATTTAGAGCTTGCTAGCTGGGTACATCCTTACAGCAGGAGAACCATCTGGCCATGCATCCTCAATTTATTTTCTAGGCCCATTTTGGCAGGACAACCATCCTCTGCTGCTCTGTCTCTTGGGCAGTACTCCTCCAACAGGGTTTCAATGTACACCTGCAGTATGACAGGACAAGGTGCTCCACAAAACACTGGCAACTGCTACGATCAGAATATTCACTGTGCAACTCATATGGTGAAAACTCAATAAAGAAAAAAACGGAAAAAAAATACATCAAAAAGAGAGGCTCCAGAATGATTGTCCGTGGTAGCAAAAGACAGAGACATACTGATGGGGCACTTCTGGCTGTCAGGCACTGAAAACATTGATTCTATGTATATGTTGCTTAGGAAGCTAATGGTTTTTCAAGCTCAAATTCATTCGGTGGATTAAGTATATTACTATACGCTATTTATGTAGCTAAAAACATAATTTTAAGTGCTATCGTAGCACTGAAGATCATTTCCAACAAATAGCAAACCTTATTTTTATGAGGACTCAATGCTCCACTGTATGCACAGAGGTCTTTTCAAATGAAAACTTCTGACTCCCCAGTCTCCAGACAAGAGTGCAGATTAAAGAAAAACAGTGTAACAGTGACATATGCTTTTCCTGTCTCAAAGCTAAAAGACTGTCTCTGTAGTCTGAAATGAATGACTGAATTACTTGACTTCGTGTTTCTGTTCACTAAACAGGCTCAGTAAATTTTTCCACTAATTTTCAAATTAGAATTAGGATTCTTCCAAGCTGTGTTCCTTCGCCCAATGAGCACTGGATAACTGCCCTTCTCCTGGCAAACAGCTTTCACAGACCTTTCACTCACAAAGCAATACAGAGAAGCTCATCCACAGAAACCAACAACAATCACTGCAACCAGTATTTGTCATGTATATCACTTTAAACATAGAGGGAAAGACTTACACTAGATTTTAAAGCATCAGTAAAGGCAAATAAACCTGATGACAACACCTAACATCCCCACAGAAAAACTGAACTGGAAATGGTCTCCCTGTCCACTGTGTTTCCCCATATTGGAAAGTGAAATTAACTGTCAAAGATAAAAGTTTCTGTTTGTGTATCGCAACCACAACATTAAGTGTAGACAGCAGTTGCTGCTGATGGATGTAACTACTGTTAGTCTGTGTCTTGCAAAACAATAGGAATTTGGTTCATCAGAACATGGAAAGAATGGCATATGTAGCTTTCCAATATTAAAACCTGCCATAACAAAGCTTAGCAGTTCATGTTAGAACTGAATATCTGCCAAAGAGATTTAAACTGGCAACTGAAATGGATTACATTCAATACTGCAACTAGAATGTTAGAAATTCATTGTCTAAGTCATCTAGCTGTTAGAAAAATTACAGCTTATGAAGCTGAACTACAAGGGTATCTCAAAAGTATTGCAACACTTAAACACAGATCATACAGCAAATTTATATTTACTAAGAAACATAGCGAGCTATGTGTCTTAGTGAGGTATTATATCAAATACCTACATGTAATACATGACTGAAACTGCACACTGCTGGTATTGAGACTGGATCTTTCACTGGAAAGAAAATGCTCTGACTACAAATAACTGAAAACATAGTGAGGTATTAACTATTTTCAAGCAAAACCATAATCCACCATCACCTACTTTCAATCACCAAGACAAGACACTTGTGAGATCCAAGAAAAAAAGTTCTGTGGCACATCCTGCCCACTTGTACTTTCTGCATACAGAATACTGCAGGCCATGAGCGAACAAATACTCTGCAGACGCTGCCTGAGATAAAAGGGCTCCTGCCTGATTATGCACAGACACACAGCACTAAATCAAAGAAAGGCTGCCTACCCATAGCCAGGACCTTCAAGAGGTGCTGTTGGTGTGTGAACTCACACTGCACGCATAAGCTGCACTGTCATTTGAGATTGAAGAACTTACTTTCCTTTGCAGCATCCTCCACTGGGCAAGCAGACAAGGAACAAGAGGACATGAATACTATGTAACTAACAGTCAATTAACTTGTGCAACCTACCCACTAACACCCCTTCTTTCCCATTCCCCATTTACATCTAAAATCACATTCTGGGTGAATACAAGGAATTATTTCTTCCCATCCCAAATTATAGGAAAATATAAACTGATTAACTGAATGCTGTCAGAATATCTTCAAAGAAGCCAGAGCTCCAGTAACAGAATGATCTTCTTAGCTGATCAGCTGTTGGATCCATATGGATCCATTAAGAAAAAAATAAGTCTGAAAGGTAATTCTGAAGACTAGTGTCTCAGAAAGAGAAGAAAGTTTGGGCTGGAAATCTAGAAGAGCTAATTGCTTATCAAATATCTTAAATTCATATAAAGTCATTCATGAGTCAACATCACAATCAGAAAAAAACAAAAATGACATAAAAACCCATACCTCCTCAGTTCATGTGGTTATTTAATCTCCCAATCCTTCAATCTAGAAGTCATAACCTTTGCTGATGCAGCAGTTACTGCTACTAAAGGAGTTCAGTGAGTGCAGAGGGAACTCACAGACTAGTATTTTCTATCCTCATGTCTACAGCCAGGAACTTCCACAGCAGCCTAGAGTATTCCAACAGCTTCACTAACAGCTAGAAATAGTTAAGTGTCAGCTTGTATGACAATTCTACCATCACAGAGGTGGCAGGACCTTGCTTCAGACGATCTGGGGAAGCTCATTCATCTTCACAAAGAACAGGTCTAATGTTGAAACAATCTGTCAGGGTATTGCTGAAGAAAGAAAGTCTAGGACTGGCAACTTCTAAAATAGAATATAGCTGTCCTACAAGCAAATCATAACTGGGGCTCCCAGGCACCAGCCGGGGTTAGGTGCAATAATAGGTGATGTAGGTTAGTTCTAAGATGTATAGAAAAGAGTCAAAGCTGTTCAGATGAAAAGTCTGTTTGCTTCCACACCCAATACGTGACAAACACTGGCACTGATTACGAAACTGCTTGTGGCAGAAGGAATGACAAGAAACAAAGAAGAGCACAGTTGAACCAGCAAGGATATGCCTTGATTAGTTGCTTGTGGCAGTGATATAAAGGTTCAAGGGCATAAGAATCAGAGGAAAGTCAGTGGGACATCCACCATGCATGTGGTGAAGATGACACTGCCAGAGCTATCAGTGGTGGAGGAGCTGACACACTTCCAGCATCTAGAAAGAGCTAATAGGACAAGCAACCAGAGATGACTGTGTCAGCAATAAGGTGTGAACTTAGTTCATCTGGCAAGCCTCTGAAGGAGTTTTGAAGCATTTCAATCCAACAGGAAACAGTGACTTTTCCAGGCAATTGGTTTTCAAAAAAAACAAGAGTGAACACCTTTCCAGTTGTTTGGCTTTCAGTCAAACAACTTTTAGTCACAGTGCAGAACTGTTCCACAGCTCTTGCAGACTCAGCCATTTGATGCTGGTGAATTAGCATTCAGGCACTTTGGTTTGGAGGTGAGTGGCCAGCTGCAGAACCCAGTCTTCCCTAAACTGGGAGGAAACAAACCCCTGTTGCAAGGATCCTTCCCAATCAGTATTTGGAGAGCTCACACTGCTAAAAGCCAGAAGCACCAGCAGGCCAGGATGTACAAACCACTTCCAGTCTCCACTTCCACTTTCCTGTCCCACAGTTCTTTTAAGGAGCTGCTCCTAGTTAATTGGTTGAGTATGTCTCCATGTCTTGAGCACACCAGTGTCTGCAGCTGAGCTGCAGTTTGTAAGTGTGTGCCTTGCAAGAAAGGTATCCTGTACCTCCACAGTCTTCAGCTGGGGTTTAGCACCACCGTTTGCTAAGATCTATTATGTACTGCATTAACCTCCCATGCCCAAAGATTTACACTACGATTATAAAGCAAGATCCCCTTTTTCCTTAGTTTGCTTCCCCTTATATAATTATCATTCTAATATTAGTCTAATTCATAACAGTAGACACTTGAAAATCTCTTCACTTTCTCAAAAATCTTTCTATTAATACATGTTTTCACGCTCATTAACCTGAACCAGCCCAAAATCAACCACTGTGACAATCCCTCAGTTGAAGAACAAAACTCCAGTCCTAGACTGATGAAAGAAATAAAACCTGAAGCTCTTTACCACCCTAGAAAAATAGGAAAGCAAATATTCCCTCATAAGCTGCAATGCAGCCTGATCATTTTGCTATGATTCTCATAAACAAGTGATATTTTATACTTTTGTGAAGTCTTATCCCATTATTCTTTCATGGCAAGCACTCAAAATTAACTGCACCAAAACAGTTACTCTATTGAAGAGCAGAGATTTCTTTTTCTTCTTCACTTGCAATACATTGTGTTTCATTTCAAGCCCAGTTTTCCATCTATAACTTAGTCCTAGTTGTACCCGAACAAAATTCCAGCTTTTATGACAGAAGACTTTTTTTGATCAATAGAAGTCAGCAGCAAAAGCGTTTGTGGTTTTTCTCTGGAAAGCATTTGTGGCCACAGACTCAAAGAAGGAAGAAAGGGAGGGGGATTAACTCTTCAATGAAGGTCAAAAACATAATTTAAAAGTGAACCAAGAAGAGCAGCTGTGTCTGTCAGCACAATCAGGATTACCAGCTGGAGAATTTACCAGCAGTATGAAAACAATGCACACCAGATGTCAAATGTTGCAACTGTGAGTAGAAAAACATCTCTGAACATGGCACTGTCATACTAGTACTCATTACTAGACAGATTTCATATTTAGCATTTATTTATTAACTAGACAGACACTACCAGGAACAAACAACAACATTTTGAGCTGTGCAATGTAAGCCAGAGGCAGGTATGCATACTGCAGTCATTTAACAGCAAGTATTCTCATAGTTCTTTGACTGCAAACACAAGACAATGATTTTAAAACTAACTAGCAAATACTAGAACATCTGCAGCTGAGCCTGCTTTATTTTCACGCAGTTCAATCTGAGCTTTTAGCCTCAGTTAGGACTTGTTTTTCTAATAAATATTAAGAGAACAAGTAAACCCATGATCTCTTCCACAGATAATTATCAGGAAAGAACTGTACAAAAGTTATGAAAGTGAATACTTCACTAACACCTCTACCAGCACTTCCTTTACCAGCTGCTTTTTATCTTCCTTCTGTTTCTGGGGCATTCTTGTATTTTTTTTCTTATACATTTCACCCTTTGAGGATAAACTCATCCATTCCCAGTGCTTCAAACAGTGTGTTACATCATTTTTGCTTTGTAAAGTATCTGATGACAAATTTCCTTCTTTCATACATTCTTTTACTGCCTTGCTCACATCCTCCTTTGTATTTATTGAAATATGGTAAAGAGAAAAGAAAATAATAAGAAAAAGAGAAAAAGATTTGCCTTTTGTAGTCCTTTCTCTCTCCATGTTGATGACTAAAGTTTCTTCTTCAGCCGATACACAAGCAGTCACTTCTGGAGAGAGCCAGCAAATCCAAGCCCTCAAATTCTTTCCTTTTCCAGGCTTTAATATTCATCCTTTCATCAAAATGCTGTGTCTTTCTCATTCTTATCTAGTATAAACCAACAATTGGCTGCCATATTCTACTCTGACACACGCACAAGTATTCTGGTAAACACTCCTGCCTTCCCCTTTATTTGAACCATATCAGAGAGCTGCCTTCTCATTCTAACTCTT
>NW_008662518.1:77944-93637 GCF_000695815.1 Acanthisitta chloris
CTACTTCTGACTGTTCACTCTGTCGCAAATGTTTATGGTTGCACATGTATAAATGTCTACAGGAAGTATGGTTCTGTCTCTGCCTGCAGCTTCTCCCAGTCTCATCCTGATTGTCCACCCACCTCTCCTAAATGCTGTAGTTGCTCCATCAAAATACCTGTCATTTTCTCCCTTAAATACTACATTCTTAAGAACACGTGACTCACTCACATGGTTAATCCTTACTCCTTGATCATGATGTTCAGGACTTTTCCAGTTTCTATTGCTAAACTTGATTTTAATGTACTATTTCTCTCATTAAAAAAGTAAATAAATTATTAGGCACCAAAAAACCAAAAATGCAGATGCTAATAACTGAATTATTTATCACAGAGGCTATTCTAGGAACTTGCTGGAAGTTTGGTTTAGATGTTCTTTGATGGTACAATTGCTTTATCTGAAGGAAGAGGTGCCCACAGAACAACACAGTACCAGCCTAACTAGTCAGTATAACTGACTCACGCTGGATAGTTATTCAAACACAATTACTGTCAGCAGAGGGAATGGACATGTTTGTGGCACCTTGTCCTGATGTAAAACATATGTTAGCATCAGGTTGTTAACTGCAGCAATTGAAATAAAAGGAATTAGAAATGCCCAATCAATAGATACATTTAACTGCTTGTGCATCTATTACTCTTCCTGTTCTCTTAAAGACAGAAATTTCTCATATATTTCATTATTTCATGTTCTCCTTAGCTTCTGCACTCATTCTACTGCATGATAACCTATTCCTCATGGCTTACCTTAGCTTTGCCATCCTGTGCAGACATATATCCTACACACATGCTCTCTGTTGTATGGCTCCACAGAAATTCCACTAGAAAGGAAAACACAAAAAGTCACAAAAAATGACTTGGATGAAAACATAAGATGCAATTTAATAAGACTGGAATTCAGAGGAACAAATATGGCTTAACTTCAAGAACAAAAACTACTTACCACAGTAATTAAATACCAAAAGGAACAGCTATCAAACAAACGAGGTTTACCTGCACTATTTGCAGTCACACACTGCAGAACTAATGCCCAGAATTAGAACATTACTTCAATGACATGGAGCCTCCAAGATGAGTAATGCACCAACTGCAGCTGCAGCTAAAAGACTGGACTAACTTCTAAAGCAGAGGCCTGTTCCGCTCAAAGCAGAAGCTGGTCTAATTTCCAGTTATTTGCCTTGAACCACACAAAAGCACACTACAACAGCAGAAACCCAGATGGCCTACAAGGATTCAGTAGAATTGACACACTATCAACAGAATAACCAATAACAAGCATTTTTTTTTTTCTTCACAGAACTGAGCATAAACATATATACAGCATGTAACTATCAATAGGTAAATGGGAGATTTGTGTTTTAGCTGCACAAGGAGGACACAAGAAAACATGTAGAACCAGTCAAGTCTGCAATATGGGAACTGAAGATACAGACAAGGCAAGAAAGGCATCTGGTGAAAGCAAAATTATCCTGCAGGAAAATGCAGGAGAGGTGCCTCATGAAAGCAGAGTAACACTGCACAGTAAGAAAGATTCCTGGCAAAATTAGAGCAAGACCTGGATCCAAAAGCATGCTGAACTACAACAGCAGATGCAATCCCTTCCTTTCTTTGGGGAGAGGGTAAGAAGCACCAAAGCTAAGAAAGGTAAGAAAGATGAAAAAGAAACAAGCTTATTTTGATTTTGGCTTATCATGGCACTCCCAGGTCTGATCACCTAGATTTCTAGCACCAGCTATACATTATGAGCTTTCTGGTACTGTACTCGCAGCTCATTTATGATATCAATAAAGCCCAACTGTTGTGTCTGTAGTGTTAATGATTAAGAAAACTAATCACTGCTAACATGTATTGTTAATGCTTGCTAATCCAGGAAGGTCTTGACCTAAAGTTTTAAAGTGGCACAATTTATCAACTGTTCAACAGCCCATTCCAGTGATCTTGAATTCCCTGATACATTCACAGGTACCTATACACACACACACTCCTACTCAGTTGCAACACAATATTCAGGCAAAGAGCACATTATTCATACGTTCAGCTCTCAGCCAGTGGAGCTTCATAAACTGTCACACTGCATTCTTCCTGCCCTAAGTCATGGTCATTTTTCTCTGTGTTTATTAAGAGCACAATCTGGGAGGGGGGAAAAGAAACAAAGAATAGCTGCCCAGAATTCATGGTATTTCATAGAATACGGTAAAAGGTTTAAAAAATTGCACTGAAGTCTAAATTCTTCCCTTGGATTACAGGATGAGTCTTAAATGAATTATATAAAATGCCATGAAAAGCTATTTGTACATATTTCTTTTGAGAGTGACTTTCACATCCTGCAAAGAGCATCATTAGATCAGTTTGAATCTCTTACTCATTGCTATTCCTCACTTTCCTTTACCATGGCTGATGAAGGTCACAGCATGCTGAGCACACCTCTTCTTTGAACCATTTCTCCCTGCATAGCAATTAACCTGGAGCAGAAGATCAAAGTTTACACAATTCCAGCAAGGTTTGAAGATGCTGACAGATATGTAGATAGCATCATAAAAGATAAATGAACTTCACTGAGGTATGTGCTTTGCTCCCCCATAACAGATTCATGATTGATAACCACCAAAGGTTAGTCAAAGCTTCCACAGAGTGAAACATTCAATGTGTGTTCAACAGGACCAACCTCTCCCTGGCACCCTAAAGGTACAACTGTCAGTGAAAACATTTATTTTTTTGCAGACAAATTTAATCATATCTTTCAATTTTGAGAAGCTGGGCAACAGTTCAGGCCAAACACCCTCAAATACTATATCTTTGCCTTTGATAACTCTAGGCATAGTCTTTTACAATTTTAATAATAATTTTTTCCTTCTCCACTGTCCCCCAAAGGCAGCTTGTACTAGCCTGATCCATGGTTGTTGTTAGCTATTACGAGTAGTGGAATTAAAATGAAAAATCTGCATTACATGTGAAATGTCTTCAGGTAAGTATATTTTCAGCCATTTAATAAATCACATCCCTGCCATTGGTTTCAATATTTAAAAAAATAATAAATATGATCCCTGCAATGAAGACAGGAGATTTCCTTATTCTATACACTAAGTTTCTCAGCATTACACAACTTACTTTCAGTCCAAATAACACACATATTGCATATGTTTAATGATATATTAACTCAGCATGCACTGTAAGGGAGGAAATTTCTGTGGTACAGAAAAAAATACTGTGCTACACTTGATCTGAATCTTATTTTAGTAGAAAGAAAACCAAAAATCAATGAACAAATAATTTTTACTTATGATGTGCAATACATGGGGATTTTATTTATTAATTTTTGAGGAAAAAACACCAAACCTTCACTAACAGACCATGTTCTCTTACATGAATGACAAAGATCAAATGAACAGAAATAATTCTATCACTTCCAAACACAAGAAATTGAAGGTTAAGTTGATCTTGTTTGGTCTTAATCAAATTTGCATTTTCATTTTCTTAACTCTTTTTGAAGGATAGAATTTATGTGGTAGGATGCTTTTCCACTAGACAATGTCACAACTGGGTAAATAATAACAAAGCAGAGTATTATACAAAAGAAAAACACATGAATTCCGGAAACATGACACCAATCTGTATTAGCCAGGTGCATGTGATCCAATATATAAGCACATAGCATGACCAAACATATATGCCAACATCTGAGGAGCACCACAGGAAAGGAGATGGCCCAAGTGTCATCCTGAAGTAATTCATATGCCCTCAGCCCCAAATTCCTTCCCTTAAAGAGGCTTCACTCTCTCTGGGTTGTATTTCCACCCAGTTCTGCTCATGGTCTAGAGTCTTCAGCTTTTTAACTGCTGTTCCCAGACAAACCACATGACAGTTTGCTATAATACACGTGTTCTGCTGTAAAGCAGCAAGAGAAATAAGGATCATGTTCCCAGGACAGAAACAAGGCTGAAGGGCTGTAAAGCTCTTTTCCACCAGTCAGCTACAGGCAAGGTACAGTTTCCTGCCGATCACAGTATGAGCAACAAATACTCTTGTTAGGCACAAATGCAAAGAGTAACTGTGTGTTATCTCAACAGAATTTCCTGGGCATTACAAAAAAATTATAACCACAAAACTGCCTTTCCAAATTTTAAGTGTTTCCTCCAAATTTTCACATTTTGTCCTGCAAAAATGAGGAACTTTTATGAAAGCATTTTTAGCATACAAACCACTAAGAAGCAGTAAAAGGTTGTGTGCGTTACCTCAGCTAAAAATGCAGTTTTCTTCCTCTAAGAAACATATTCTGCCCTGACACAATCAACTATTTTTTCCATTCCATGGTTTTAGAAGGATCCCACACAACCCTCTGAATCACAATTCTGCTTAGAAACACCAAGTCAGAAAGAATGCTCTTTTTCCACAGTCTTAAGTAATATTAGCTTTGTTTATTCCCCATTTCACTTTCTAGATTTTTATCACCTTGATTTCTTTTTGTTTTCTCTGTGGTTTTTGAACACTGCCAAACATGCACAGAAAGTTTTTATTTCAACCTTCACTTTGAGTTAGCACCTAGCTCAACTAAAATGAGTAAGAACTTCTTACCTAGTAAAGTTGGCTTTTCCTGGGATGATTCAGTCTCTGCTGAACATCTGCAAGACCGAAGAACTATGACACCTCCAAGTACACCATCTTCATTGGCTAGAAAAGGTGAACCTGGGCAAAATCATTGGAGAGAATTATTTGCAATAGCAACAGTTTCTTTGGTATTTTTATATTGGACTTTCTGTCTCCCCCCTTTAATCTTGTCATTAAGAGTTGAAGAGACTGATGGTGCTTTTACAAAAGCATCAGTTCTTTTTTCAAGTGCTTCTAATGAATCATTTCCTAAATTGTAACCTACTAATTTACCAGTAAGCAAAGGTAAAAAGAGCTACATGGAATAAACTAAACGCATTAGAAATTACACTACTAAGTGCAAATTCATTTGTTCACGGATAAAGGAAAATACTGTATCAGGAACAGTGTGGTCAGCAGGACCAGGGAGGTGATTCTGCCCCTGGACTCAGCGCTGGTGAGGCCACACCTTGAGTACTGTGTGCAGTTCTGGGCCCCTCAGTTCCGGTGTGACATTGAGATGCTGGAGCAGGTCCAGAGAAGAGCAACGAGGCTGGTGAAGGGACTCGAGCACAAGTGCTATGATGAGAGGCTGAGGGAGCTGGGGGTGTTCAGCCTGGAGAAGAGGAGGCTCAGGGGAGACCTTATTGCCCTCTACAGCTCCCTGACAGGAGGTTGGAGTCAGGTGGGGGTTGGTCTCTTCTCCCAGGCAACCAGCAGTAGGACAAGAGGGCACAGACTCAAGCTCTGCCAGGGGAGGTTTAGGTTAGATATTAGGAAGAGATTTTTTACATAGAGAGCAAGCAGGCCTTGGAATGGGCTGCCCAGGGAGGTGGTGGATTCACCATCCCTGGAGGTTTTCAAGATGAGACTGGATGTGGCACATAGTGCCATGGTCTAGTAACCATGGTAGGGCTGGACTTGATGATCTTTGAGGTCTCGTCCAACCCAGCTGATTCTATTATTCTATGAATAATGAAAAATGGAGTGTCAATTTGAAAAAAATTCTGCTTCAGTATTTGGTTCTTTCTGTACTATAATTAATATAAAGATGGCCACGTGGAAAAAAAAAAAAAAATCAAGCAAATTTGGGTAGTTTTTTCAGTTTATGCATCTTCCCCAATTTAAAGTCCTTTGCACAGAGCCAAATTGCTATTCTGCCTTCCTTGCTGGTTGAGGATTATTAGGAGAAAAGCCCAAATACGTCCTAAATTTTATAGTGGCTTTTCTGTTGCTAATTTAAGACATACAACACAAAGCATCTTTTAGAAGCTGGAAAAGTTTTCAAGTTAGATAAATCAAGTCTAAGTATTCTTTCTCTGGTTTGTAATTTGAAGTAAGATTATCCTATAGTTGTAAAGGTGAAAACAATCGTATAATTTATATACAATGAATAATATCTTGAGCTACAGAATTGAGTTCTCAGTCCATAAAGAGCCTATTCACACATTTGCAATACACTTAATTTAAAACTGAACATACAATTGCAATAGGCATTTCATATACTTCTTTTCAATCACTTTCTTTTAAATAAATTAGTCTACTATGTCTAGCGTACAGACACTGCAAAAGGATTTGCTGGCCACAAGAATTTTAGAGCCGATCTACTCATCAGACTCCTTCAACTTGTCCACAGCTATTTGTATCATCAAAATTATTCCTTTAATGCAAGTAGCAACGAAAAAGCTCAATTTAAAAAAACAACTTCAAGCTTTACCATTAGGAAAACTAAAAGCTCTCAACTCAAGAGCAGCCATGTTCCAAGGTGATACAAGATGGGCATTGCACGAGAGTCCCACATTGCAGGAAAATACTAAGTATGGTACGTTTAATAAACAGTAATACCTTATTTGATCTAATACAAACAGACATTATCTTTAAAGTGCCACTTGCTTTGTACAAGAACTATTACTAGGTATCAGTTACACCTCCTGTATTACTCACTGACTGTGACCAAACCCTTGTGAACCAAGAATGCAGCCAGTGATAAGGTAAGAGATAACAAAACAGGAAAATATGTCTGGTTAAAACAGAAATGTGAGGCTTGGGAAGTTGTAAAGAGTTTTACCACCCAAATAAAAATATTTCACTCCATGCTTTCCAAGGGCTAAGTATATCTCTCATACTCTCACTACATTAACCAAGTGCTGGCTAACTACATGGTATGACTTCTGCAAGCAAATGAATAACAAAAATAGTGGTTATCTTCATAGAGGACACATTCTTTAATCTTTATTTCAGAAACTCAGGTACTTCAAGGACAATGTCTTAAACTGAACTTGGTCTGCAGGCCTAATCTTACACTCAGTTGCACAAATGATTTAGGCTATAAGCTGTGTTGTGGGGAAAAATCATTGCAAAGAGACAGAAAAAGTTCTGGTTTGTTTTCTAAGAAGCAGTTTCTCCTCCTCTTAGAAAGGCTATGAAAGATTCTTTCAAGGTTGTGGTGAAAAAACTAATAATCTCTTCAATTAGTATGGTTAAAAATGTTCTGCTTCAGCAGAACACAGTCAGCAAACAGCGTTTATAGCAGGCAGTATATTTAAGGCCATAGTAAAATGCTAAGACTGCACCAGCACACAAAATTCAAAAGGTCTTGAAGACCACACTAAATACTCAAAAGCTGTATTAATTTGGCCTTTGCTGAACTACATCTCTACTGTTAATTCCACTAGAAAAATCAAGAAGAGGATGAGTGTAATAGCACTGCACAGGATAAAAATTTTAACCTCCGCACTCATTAAACATATCAGATGATCAAGATGCTGACTTCTTTAAGAATGATACAAGCTGGGCCCTTGGAGAAAGAGCAAATGTGGTTACTCCAAAAGAGACCAGGTCATTGTGCACTAATTTGGTAAGAATTGACCTTAGCAGTGGTAATTGGGTGAGACAGAGATGAGTAAAATAGCTTAAAGTGACTTGTAGTGGGAAATTCAAATGGATTATTCAATCAGATGTCTTGCAAATTTGTGTTATGCAAACAAAGCAAAGATGATGGGATGCATTCTCTCCTCTACAGACACAAACACAGGATTCCTTGCCCTTTTAATCTTCGACACAATTTTATCATCAATTGCACAATGAACATTATTCTGGAAAGGTGAACATATTCCTTCTTTTCATCTCCAAACACAAACAGCAGATGAAGACACACACAGTCACTCGCACAACCCCTACAATAGTTCACGATCTTCTCACTCACATCACTTCCAGGGCTGTTTCCCTCCTTCTGCTAAAGGCTTCCATCCCCAGAGTCATCAGAAGCAAATTGTATGACTATACTCTCATCCACTCCAATTGCTCACACCAGCAACTGCAGCTACATCATCTCAGTGCAAAATCAGCAACAGTAGTGTGTGTCTCCAATTCACTGGCTAAGTCATGGGGAATCAACCTCTAAAAAGTGTCATCAAAACCCCCTTGACTACAGTAATACTATTACAGTACTCTACATTTCAGTAAATTCAGACTGTTTCTCCTCTAAAAAAAAAATCAGAATTTAAGCCAAGCTAAATACACACTGAACAGCACATTCTTTAAAACAGAGAATGCATTTTCAAATTAAAGAAGTATTTTCTAAATGTCAAAAGAGGGATTCAAATGCATTAACTTTTTCAAAGGTCTTCCTGGATATGCAGACTTATTACTGAGGATTACAATTACGTCAAGCAGTGTATTTTAACAGAGCAATTCAGTGCAAATGAGTAGTCTGTTGTAAATTAAATTCCAACCAGCAAAATGTTATCATTAAACCTGCAAAAATAATGGTACAAAAGCAGCATTTTACTTCATTTCTAAACTGAATACATGGATCATGCACAGTAACTAATTTGAGTGCTCTCAAAATAATATGAATTCAAAGGTCAGCAATACCTTTCATTAATTTAGTTCTAGAACTCATTTTGTTACAGTCAACCCATTGAGAAAAGGCAATAATGGTGCAGACTTCTGTAAAAAGTAACAATATAGGTAATGGCATTTTTTCATATGCATTATATTTAATTAGTATTTCAAGAGGAAGAGAAAAGGTGAAATACTGCTACATATTAAAGGCAGAATGGTTTCTCATGAGAAGGAAAAAGTGATCTGGCTATGCCACTTTTGCTCTTTCTATTCTTCAGAATGACAGATCTGCTGTACAAATTAAAATCTAGTTAAAATAAACCCAAAATACGCCTACTAGCAAAAAACATTGTTTTCTACTGCAATAAAATAGAATTACTAGGCAAATCTTTGAAAATGGTATTAAACACCCCAAGTTTTTGTAGTTTTGTTATTAGCAAGCTATTAGATGAGTCTCATGAAACACATTGTTCCTTTTCCAGTCACACTGGAACAGCACTGAGGAATGAGGCATGAAAAATCCAAAGTAGAACCCCAACTGCAGCATTAACTAATAATGTTAGCATTGACTGGCCACACCAGAGAGAAGGAGCAGGAAAAATACAAACAAAAACATCTTTCAATGGTTTTGGTTTAATCCTCACCTCACTCAGTCATAAAATTATATTTTACGTAACACATTTCCCTCCTTCAA
The DNA here is from genome assembly GCF_000695815.1 of Acanthisitta chloris. Lineage (NCBI taxonomy): Eukaryota > Metazoa > Chordata > Aves > Passeriformes > Acanthisittidae > Acanthisitta > Acanthisitta chloris. The sequence goes on from NW_008662518.1 coordinate 87,107, forward strand.
AGCTCAACTATTCTGTTATTGCTATCTGACATATAGAAAGCATTACCTAGTTTTTAATTATGTATTTCGCATATTATTAGTCTGCAGTAATGGTCTCTTAAAAACAAGCAAATGGGTCATCAGAGCAACTCTGCATTCACTGATTCAATCAAGTTCTGCAAGAGCAACCAGGACTGGAGACCATGACCAAAGTTCAACCACGGACCAGGGACAGAACACAGATATCTCACAGGTCTTAAAGCAAATGATGGCCTCGACACCCTGCTGCCTTGCTCTGGAGAACTGCAGCTACAAGCGAAGAACACTTTCTTCGATGTCTTTTGTCAATTAAATCCCTCCCATGGTGGAGATTGCTTCTTCCAGAGTATGTGATTGAGCTGAGTGGATGATTTTTGATCCTGTGCTTCCCTCCCCCCCCATTTGTAGCTACTGCACAGATCCATTCTAGCACAGATTCGATGCTAAGCTGTAAAAGTGTTTTATTTACACTTACCCAGCTGAGGGATGAACCAGCTGTTCATCAGATGTTTTACATTCATACTCTTCCACAGCAGAGAAACCATTACCAGCTTCATTGCTTACATTAGCTTTCAAAGGCTTCAAAACTTTGGTCTCAACATTGACTGTGACATGGTGCAACCAATTAAGTGCTTCAGCATCCCCTAGTTTTAACAGAGGGCAACTAAACAGTTCTAAACCTTCTTGTGCTGCAATGTGAGTGAAATTCAGACTTCATCAGGACAACAATCTATATATCATCAATGCCACTGGACTTTGCTGGCTTGTGTACAGAATGCAGAGAAAGAGAAGCTGTTTGCCACTCTGCTTCTGCTATGCATCCCACTAAACTCCAAGGTAACAATTTAAAAAAACATTATAATGTTATTAGAATGGACTATAATAAGCACTAAATGAAGCCTTCCTTTAATTTATACACCGTTCTTTGCTAAATGTTCAAGCATGAGCTGGCTGAAATCAGAGATCTTCATTTCACAGTAAGTTGAAACATCGATTCAGAACTTTTAAAGAAGCTGCAAGGGAAAGCATCTGCACCTTCAAACTTTACAGTAAGATTTTAAGAAATTAAGTAACTGAGCATACCACAGACCAATAAAATTCCAATGCTTTTGACAAGAAGCACAGGCAGGACCTAGCCAAATCCTTTTGTAGTATCACCATGTGCTAGAGCATGTCCAGAGAAGGGCAACAAAGCTGGACTCAGGGGAGACCTTATTGCTCTCTACTGTGCCAGGAGGGGGTTAGCCTCTTCTCCCAGACAACTAGTGACAGAGCAATGGAACATAGCCTCAAACTTGCTAGGGGAGGTTCAAGTTGGACACCAGGAAGAATTTCTTCACTGAAAAGGGTGGTCAGGCTGCCCAGGGAGGTGGTGGAATCATCATGCCTGGAGGTGTTCAAGAAACCACTGGATGTGGCACCTAGTGTCATGGTCTAGTTGACAAGGTGATGTTGGTCAAAGGTTGGACTTGGTAATCTTGGAGATGCTCCCCAACCACAGTGATTCTGTGATTCTGTTACTCTTCCATCTGGTTTTACTGTGTAGCTAACAAAGGCCTACTAACTTTGGTCTACCATCAAATACAAACTTGTGAAAATATAAACATGCAGTGGATAAAACACGTTCTATGAAACTTGAGGATCACTTCATTCTCATCTCATCCTCTGTGCCATGGAGTAGCATATAACACCTCCATGGCATGGTTCCTCTGCCACAAAACCACAAAGGATACCACAAAGCTTAGAGTCATGCAGCACCAGAATATGAAGTAACAATAACACTGTGCCATGCCAGTCACTGGCAGTCTTGTAACTGTTAAAGTATGAGGCTTCCCCCCCTCAACAAGCATAACTCATAATCAGGAAATTAATATTCTGTGACTCCTAACTGTCCAAACTCCTGCCTCAAAGAGAAGAATTTGGCACTAAACTCCTATGAGAGAAACTGCCAGTATTATCCTTCTGCTATTACCTTTCTGCAGACTTTGCTAATTTGTCAACTGAAACACAACTTAAAAATACAAGAATAAACATATATCCACTAAGGAAAGAACAAGTACCATATTCCAAGTACATCTTTCAGCTCATTCTTTTCTAATACTTTATATGAAGCTTTCAAGTACAACTAGTAACACTTTCATTGTCAGAGGTCCAGACTACCCACCAGTGAGATGACACAAACATTTACTCTAAGTCTACATTCCACAAACTTGGCTGCATTTGAAAGGAATGATGAGTAACAAAATCCTCTATTCTTCTGTTTGGAAGGTATTTGTGTTTACAGAACACCATTCTTCAACTGTAAACCAAGCCTTTAGTGCTCTTTGACTAAAGATACAGAGCCTATTCCATTTAAAAAAATAAAAAATAAAAAATATCTAAATTTAACTTCTCTCACCTTCAACTCAGACATCAATTGTGGATTCACCATAGTAAGATGGCTAGCAGAAAGGATGAGAGAAGCACATCTGACATGAGTTTGCTCATCACCTGCTGTTTAAACAGCATTCACTGTTTAAGTCAGGCATTCCCTAGCTGGAAGGATTCCCAGGGCTCTGCAGAGACTCAGAGTTCTGTAAACAGGAAGCACCAATCTGATGGCAACTGCCAAAATCAGCTGTTCACCCCTCCAATACAAGTAAGGCACATTTTGACTTCTGACAAAACATTCTAGCTCAGCTTTGTTAAAGGCTGGGGCTTTTTTGGCCTTGGTCCGTTATAGTTCTGGTGAAGGTTTGGCAAGATCACAAAACAGGCTTGAAGGAAGGCAAGGGAAGAATCCATGCCATCAGCAAGGAGTCTATTAGCCCATTTTATCCTATTGTTTCAGAAATCCTGCATCAAACCATACATGCCATGCTAGCACATCACAGCTATGAAAATTCACTGAAAAAAATTTAGTATAAGCCTATTGTTTTAAGCATAATTCATGTTTTCAACTGTTGCATTATATTAGGCAGACATAACTTTGCATTCCACCTTCAAATTGCCAAGATCCATCAAAATCACACTGCTGGCTACAAACTTTGTACTGTGTCACACATAAACAGCAAGATGTGTCTAGATTCTAAGGTTTTTACCAATCGGTCTTCATGACTATTTACAAGAGTCTGTAGTGATGGGACAATGGGGAACAGCTTCACACTGACACAGAATGGGTTTAGATTAGATATAGGGAAGAAATTCTTCCCTGTGAGGGTGGTGAGGCACTGGCACAGGTTGCCCAAAGAAACTGTGCACTCCCCATCCCTAGAGGTGTTCAAGGCTAGGTTGGATGGGGCTCTGAGCAACCTTGTCTAGTGGAAGGTGTCCCTGCCCATAGCAGGGGGTTGGAACTAGATGATCCTTAAGGTTCCTTCCAACCCAAACCATTCTATGAATCTATCATTCATAGGACAGCTGAGGGCAAACTAGATTTTATGCTTTCTAATCTAAAGACAGAATCTGAGCACTTCATCTACACAAAAACCAAATCTGGCTCTAATTTTTTCCCCCCTCATCAGCATTGCCCCAAAGTACAGCTGAGAGGATACCACACATACCTTCTGTCAGGCAACAAAAACTTGCAGTGATAGATTTCTGAAAATAGAAGACAGACCTACCCCTAATTAAAACATGAAACTTTATAAAGGAATTACAAAACGTGTTTCTTCACATTTTCTTATCATGAAAAGCATTCTTTTGACACTGTCTCTCATTTTTTTCACTTTCTCTTGGTTTTTTTGGGTTTAGTCTGTTTTCCTAAGGCACTAAGACATCACACTGTTAGCCTGGTATCTGTCTGCGCAGCTCCTCTTTCTGCAATTGATACCTTCAGGTATAACAAAACCTTTAGCAACATTTAACATGCTCTTAATTCCTACAGAAACATTTTCACATTTCCAGTAAAGAATGCAATGTATACATGACATAGTAAGCCAGTTAACATTTAAAACGAAAACATCTGCGCTGCAAACTAGTGGCAAAATATGTTTCCATTAAACAGCAAGAGAAGAATTACATTTTTTGTTAACCATTACCAAAAAGAAGAAAGAAAACACAGAAAAATCACAGCGACTTAGTGAAGGTGCCTCAACTAAAAGGTATGGTTTATTTTTGGTTTTTATCAACCATTTCTATGAATTACTTGAGCAGTACCTTTCCATTTTGTGAAATACATGAAATTGCATAAGGATACGTACAATTTGCGATTCCTTTTAGTACTCCTACCACAACCACCCTAATAAATTCTGGGAGTGTGAACTAAAGGTCAGACTTTCCTGAACTAAGGTCACTTCCATACAATACCTGCAAAGCAGGGCTACAAATCAGTGAAGCTACCACAAGCATCCTTCCAAAAGGCTTCTCTTGGGTAGGCAAATTCCAAATTTTGTTCCACTATCCACGGGAACGAGTGATTAAATACGAAGTTATATTTCTGCTGCTTGGATTAGAACCTTATTGAGGGACACGCAGGGATGAATTTGCTCTGCATTCTTACAGCAACTAGAAATTATAGCAGTACATCAGAAGATTACCAAGTGCAGCTTTCCAATGCTAAGGTGACTTCTCCTCAAAAAGTCAGATGTGACATTGTCAGAGGCAGAGTTTAACACTAATTCAACATCATAAGCAGAAATAAATAAATTGCAATGCATTGCTTGCCAAGACCAAGTACCTTGGCCCCTGGGACCCCAAAAGATGTGTGTCACTCCTTCAGTTCTAATTAAGATACCATAAAAATGAGCTTTGGCAACACAGTGTACAAGTACCACCATATTGTCCGGAAGTAAATTCTGAAGGTGAAAATTGTCTGTGGATTCTAAAGCTTCACAAACGTTAAGGGCTATAAAGACACTGCAAGTCAACATATGAAGCCTCATTAGAATCTAGGCAACCTTCAGAAATTCAAGCTTGTATGGGTATTTTAAAATTCCACCTCTGTATTTTGGTTATGACTTGAAGAAAATAAGATCTATATTCACAAGAAATTAAACACACACACGGTCATGTGTAATTCTCTGATATTAAGGGAAAAATTGGCTTTTTGAATGAAGTCTACTTCACTTTTTCAAGAAATTAATTTCATCTTGTAAACAGCAAACCAGAATCTGTCTGTCCAAAAGCAATTCATTAGAACACACAATGGTTTTGAAGCCTACTATTTTTCAAAGGGTTAACATGATGAATAATTTTTACTAATGCTCCTAAACCACCAATTCTAAAACATGCAATTGTACACCACAATCCATGATTCAGGCAGGAAATTCTTTCTTCAAACCTCTCCGTGTATTCTATGACTCACATAACAATTGAGATATTTCCAAAGGTTTTCCTTTAGACTTCCTAAAATATTCCTCTGTAGTTTAAGATGTAACACAACACTAAATCCAAAGCCAACTGCAACATAAGGCTTCAACAGAGCTCATGAAAATAAGCATATTAACTTTATTTAACTGTGCTCCTTGCATTCTAAACCATGTTAGGCAATGTTTAGGCAATTAGGACCATTTACTTACCAATAAACTTGTTTTGCATAGTCTCTAGGAGAGCTTGGTGGGCATCTTCTGTTTGCAAAGCACATGAACATTCTCTGGCCAATATGGTTCGGACAAGGTGCTCTCCACAACCTACAGGAATAAGATTGGGAACAGTCAGAATATAGATATCACTATAAGGAACCTCTAGTCATTAATTTACATTATCACATTAATTTAGCTGTGATGATGTAAAATAATGACAGTTTGTTCACAATGATGCATATGACAAGTTCCTGACATTTTTAATTTTTTTAAAGAGTCACATGAAAATTCAACTATGTCAGTGGTTTTTCTGACAGCTTTCCTGACATTTCTACTGAACACATTCATAAACCAAAAAGGGTAAATACAGAAAGAAGAAAGAATGAGGCCTGTCTCTGACTTGTCACCTTCATCCAGATACTGCACTTCTGTATCAAAGAATCCACTTACTAATCATTTTCTCAGGAATTATCCTTGCATGCAACTCTCCAAATCGAGAACATCTTCAGCAAATGCCACAGTAACTCCTTTTGCATGACAGAATCTTCTGTTTAGTCCATCTGATTTAGTACTTTGTCAGCAAAGGAATACATGAATTCACCCATGCCTTTTTTCTCCACAGTGGTTGCTCACTGGACTCCTCACACAAATTCCTGTAATTTTTAAAGGTTTGTCTTTAAGAAACTAATAAGCTTCAGCAAACAACCACTTACTGCCTTCAGCACTTTCTGTAACTATCCCATGAAACCTATTGATGATGAAGACAGGTAATGATGATGAAGAGCAGGTAATTATTCCTCCCATTTGTTGGCATTTTTCCTCAATGGCAGGAAGCAAACAAAGCAGCTAGAAGAAGGTCTAACCAAGAGCCAGTTAAACAGTGTCATCCAGTTAGGAAAGAAGGAAAATCACAGCTAAACAATTTACAACTAATATAGCAATGATTTCAAGCTATGTAAAGTTAAGTGACTATAGTTAGATCATACTTGTAACTTCTGAGTGTGTATATATA
>NW_008662519.1:0-7519 GCF_000695815.1 Acanthisitta chloris
TATGACATCATGCTCAGTATATAAAGGCGGAGAAAGAAAGGTAAAGACAGGGAGAACATTTGGAGTGAAGGTGTCTTCCCAAGTAATCGTTACTCATGATGGGCCCTGCTGTCCTGGAGATGCTGAACACCTTCCTGCCTGTGGTAAGCAGTGAATAATTTCTTGTTTTGCTTTGCTTATGTGTTTGGCTTTTGCTTTCTCTATTAAACTGTCTTAATCTTAACTCTTGAATTTTTCTAGCTTTTACCCTTCCAATTGTCTTCCTCATCCCACTGGTGGGGGAGTGAGCAAGCAGCTGCATAGTGTTCTGTGGCTGGCTAGGCTTAAACCATGACATTGCTCATATTGGAATAACCAGATATTCCAGACAAAAACATATATAAATAATCTGAAAGGTTAGCCTGGACTTTTATTGAAGGACAGAAACACAGACAATAATTTTTCTGGATGACAATTTATTACTAGTTCTCATATCGATCTTTTATAGTGTTGTAAATCATCCATCTGGCATTTTATTCACTTTACTGTTCAAACATTTGCTATCTGCTGATGCATTGAATTTTCTTTGCTTTTTAAAAATCTATTAATTTGTGAATTTATTTTGTGGATACCCTAGTGGAAGAAGGCTCCTGGTGGCATAGTGTTCAACCACCTCATGTCTGAGCAAAACAAACTAACATATTCTCTTCTTTTCTCCTTTAGAATCATTTGACTTGAATACTGAGTATTTTCTCACTAAAACTGTATTTTCAGCACTGGATTTTGAAAATGGAACATGTCTTTCACAGATTCATCCAAGAATAGGAAGGTAATGCTGAGCACAGCACATAGTTTTTATAATGGTGGTGTATTAGTTCTTCTTTCTTACTATAAAGATGGAAGATGGCATTCAGAGAATGTATTTCCACAATTAGAAAGAAAGGTTTGTATAGAGAAAAATGATGTTTTAAATCTTTGGACAATTCTACTACAGTTTCCCTGCCAGATCTTTATCAGGTCATTAAGGTTACATGTTTCACTTTGCCAGCACCTATTAAGGTGTGGTTTCTTTCATGCCTCAAGAAATGATACTGTTTTGCTTTAGGTTAGTCTATGCTGCTGTTACACCTCACCAGAGTCATGGGCAATACACAATAGTCTTTCTTCCAGTGAGTCTCGTATCTCATGACTCTCATTATCTCTGAACTGTCTGAAGTACTAAACAAGCACCATGAACACTGAGCTTGGGAGGGGAAGTAGCAAGGGTGTTGAACATCTAACTTCTTTTCTCCAAGTTCTGAAACTATGCTCCACATTTTCCAAATTTATAGGTGGTAGGAATGTGTCTACCTAATAAACAGTTACTCTAAAATATGCAAGACATCTATCTAAATATTTGTGTAAATGTCTTGGGAGAAGCATTCTGTTTATCTAAATTGAGGCTCTGGAGTCCTTGACTTTCCTCTTTACAAGAGAGGCTAAATGTAAGTGTGAAAATACCAATCTTCTCAGTCTGGAGAATTCAGGTTTACTGTTTTCAGGCACCAGGATTGGACCAGGTCAAAGAAGAATGAGTAACACTGCTGGCACTACCTACTTTGGCTCACTTACATTCAGGAAGAAGGGAATCATATTGTCATCCTCAGTATTCTGAGCTACCTTTTCTTCTTTGAATTATCCTTCTTTTATCTTCAGATCTGCATCCAGGAGCACATTTTCTGCCAGGATTCTGTAAGCACCCAGGCAGTGGTAGAGACACCATCCCTGGAAGAATTCAAGAAATGACTGGATGTTGCTCTTAGTCCTATGATCTAGTTGACAAGGTGGTAATAGATCAAAGGTTGGACTCAATGATCTTAGAGGTCTTTTCCAACCTAAATGTTTTTTGTGATTTAGCTTAAAATCTGTGAAATGACTTAAACTATGGCCTATAAATCTTACACTGATGCAGATGTGCCAGGTGTTTGTGCCTTAGGGAAAGTCTGTGCATGGGGAACATACTTCTTTAGCTGAGTTCTTGGCAATTTGGTCACACATGGTCACCCTTCAGGTTACCTCAAAGCTCGTAACCATACAAGTCTAATGTGTAACACCTCATCCAGTTTTAATGTGAGAAACTCCAGAGTGCCTGAGCAACTGTTACGATCCATCAGTAGGGGGCGTGATGTTTGTAGTAAATTGTCATCAGGTGAACAAAGACACTTGACCATGTGCCAGGGAACTCTTACATTTTATTCTACAGGTGCCATAATTCTGGTAAGCAGCCCACAATTCAGGCTCCAAAGGTGTTGGCTAACAAGCCCTTAAATTTTGTACAATACACATCCACAAGAGTGGAGGCTAACAAGACTGAAGATTTGTACAGTACACTTCAAGAAGTTATCAAATTTTACAGCAAACTCTTCAAAGGTGCTGGCTAACAAGCCACAACACGCTTGGCAAGCTTCCCATTCCCACAACAAAGTTCAGTCCAGTGTATGGGGTAGAATAGGATAGCCAAATGAGTGAAAAAGAAAGGAAGAAGAGAAGGGGGAGTGGGGAAATCTGCTCCCTTTCATAGTTAACCTGGTTCAGGCTTTTATGTAAACTAGATTTCTTTTGCAGCTTTCTGTTCACGTGTGCACAGTAGTCATTTGAGTGCTCCTTCCAGAAGTGAGCAGGGACAGCTTGGTGGGGAGAAGAGGAAGAGAGGGGGAAGGAACTGATGAAGAGTCTCAAGATAGAGCAGGAAGTTGCACTTTGAACAGTGCTGCCCCACCTGCACAGGACCCTCTCTTCTGGCCACATCTTTCCAGTCATAACAGTCAGAATGTTTGAGACAAAATATGTTTATACCTGGTGCCCCACAGCAACCCTAACTCAGTCACTCCCTCAGTGAGACTGAAATACCTCAGCATCTGGGTTTAGAAGTAAATGAGCAGAAAAGGCAGAGCATAGAGAGAAATGACTGGTTGGCTCAGGCTGGCTGAGGGTAAAGCCATGAATCTATGCATCAGTGTACACACACTCAAAGTGTCAGAGTCACAGTTTCATTTTTTAAATTATTATTCCTTTTATTTCATCCTTAGTGTTTTTCCTAGTTTTTCAATTATCTTTGTAGAAAGATAATGTAATAATATCATCAAGGGAAACAAATTTTTAGCCTATGTCAATCACCTATTCTCTCTTTTCCACTAAATTTCCTTTCATTACTTTGTGTGTGTGTGTGCGTGTGTGCGTGTCTGTCTGTGTGTCTGTGTGTGTGTGTGTGTGTGTGTGTGTGTGTGTGTGTGTGTGTGTGTGTGTGTGTGTGTGTGTGTGTGTGTGTGTGTGTGTGTGTGTGTGTGTGTGTGTGTGTGTGTGTGTGTGTGTGTGCTATCTAGAAGTCTGTTAAATGACAAGTTATTCTGTAAAGGTTTGACATTTCAAAAGGAAACAAAGATACCACTAAATAAGAGACTTATTCAGTGCTGTACTTTTGAAGTTTTTAAGCTGTTCTTTATTTTCTTCCTTATCTGCAACAGGAAGTCCAAAAGGTTTTAGTACTGGCTTTTGCAATGGGAATAAACTATGAACAAGAGCAAGCTAGGAATATTCTGGAGTGGATTTCAGAGTCCTTCAGTCCCATCTGTCTTGAATCTGTCATACTACAGGATCCATGGCTTCTTGCCCCATCCCGGCTTAGCTGGCAGAGGCCTTTTACATGGACCTTTGTTGTCTCAAAACCTTAGAGTATGCTTCACTGTTACATGGTATAATGGCAAATAAGTCTTTAACTAACGTTTTGACCTCAAAGAAATCTAAATTCTTCTTGCCAGCCTAAAGAAAATGGTGCTTAATTTCAAAATTAAATGCTTCTATTTGATACAATGTGGTGAAACAAAACAGTTTGCTTTAGTAATGCTAGAAACATCATTTCAATTGAAAATGTCACACCAAAAACCTCCAGCATTACCGTGTCAAGACCCTTCCTAATTATTTTTCCACAGAGAACATTAATATTATATCCTTTATCCTGGCTTCTGAGATTCTTCACAGTGTGGAAATTCAGATATGTGACAGGCATAATAATGTTTTAATAGACAAACAAATTTCTTCTAAATTTAATGGTACTGCACAGTAAATCCTCGGGATTTTGACGCATCAACAGAGAGGGTTTGTTTTGGAGTGTTTTCAACACAGAGTGCTTTAAATTAGCCATGTGATAGCAGAGGTCTAGAGATCACAATAATCTGGGATATCTCCTTGAGTGAAATTCTAGTAGTTTACCTGTTTTTAACTTGACTGGATTAATGGTAGCATGAAGGGGATACTCCCAACACCACTTCTGGTTGTAAGGAAAAGGCGATGAAACCACCATGATGCTAGTTCACTGCTACCAGGTGAAAGACTGCTTCACAACTCTTGTCCTCATGGTGATGGGTGCCAGCTTTGCTTCAGCTCTGATGTGGTGCAAAAGGGCCCGGAAATGTACCCCAAATGCCATCTTTTCTTTCTCATTGCTATTTCTAAAGTGAAATGTCTTCCATTAACATACACATAATCACAGAATTAAATAGAAAAAGCACCGAGAAAGACAAATATTATACAATGAAGCACAGGAACATTTTTACAGGTGACACATCCATGCCACTCCTTCAGTTTATACTGACAATCAATGAAATCAGTCAGTGAGAAGCACATTACAAGGAATGGAACAGATGGAGAACACTAGATGGATTGTCTGGCATGATTCATAGTATGAGAGTGCTCCCTAAGGTTCATTTTCTAAGATTTTGTCCAGTCTTGTATGACTCAATAAGAAAACAGGAGGGAAAAAAAAAGAAGCAAAAGAGGAAAAAAAGAAGGAAGCAAAGGAGAATAAAAAAAGGCAGAAAAAAAAGAATAAGAAAAGAAAAAAGAGAAGGCCAAAAAAAGCTAAGAACAGAGTAGAAGCAAAAGCAAATCTTTTGGGAATGATTCAAAAACACCAATACAGGAAAGTTTCAACATTTTTTTCTGTCATTTTAGCCCAAATATATTTTTCAATGAACATTGACTCCATTTTAGATGTGTATTCAGAATTCAATGTTCATTTAATGAAGATAGATCTAGTCAGAGTGGAAAAGCAACTACCTTCCACCATGATTGATTTCCCACATTTCCTTCATCCAAAATATCAGGATAAAACTGAAGGTCAAAAGTTTAAAAATATTGACATCCCAACCTGAAAATAATGTTTGTGAAGTCAATGGACATGAGAATGCAATTCATTTGAATACAGGAATCTGCTTTGGAAATGGGTAAATGTACCTCACTGTCTTTTTTGATAGGAAGGGACGTCTTTGTCCTCACTGAGGATGACTGAAGGCAGGAAAGGCACATTTTAGCTGTTGTTCCAGTTCGATTTAAACTGTGTAAGGTACTGAACTAACAGGAGCAGTTAAGTAGGATCTCTGGAACCTCAAAAGTGAGTATGCACTTTCAATTCCTGTAAGGATTTTGGGAAGGCAGAACAAGATAAGGGATAACTATTCTGGACTCCTTCCAAGCATACAGGTCCTAAACTACCATGTAAAGTTGGACTAATTAGCTGCAGCCATAAATTATGGGAGGTTATTCTGGACTTCATATAGTATCATGATTTCTTTTTCAATTATTCATTGCCATTTCTATGTATTACTCTTAATTTTATTTGAACGGTATAAAATGTTGAGTATCTCAGTAGGCTGTGGGAGTAGATGAATTTCTCAAGAATGTTGTAAGCTCTTTGTGGACAAGAAAACCTATCATGTTTGTTTAAGCTCCATTCCACTTGTCCACTCTTTGGGAAAGATTGGGAACATGTTTAGGCTGCAGAAGCAGATGTCATCTGCTAAGTGCCAGTCCCGCAATAGGTGAGGAATGTAGTGAGCACAGAACTCTGCTTCTGCCCGGACACTAGCATATCCTTTAACAACCCATTCACATAATTCTGCTGTTTCCAAAGCCCTCTGACCCACTTGTGGAACTGAGTTGGCATTGGCATCTCCGAAACAGAACATTCAGGAAATCCCAGGCTCAGTAACGAGTCAGGGATGAGCAAGGCTGGTGCCTGCACTCCCTGTTGTGCACGGATTGTATTGCATAGCTACTCCACAATGATATAATTTTAAACATTTTGTTCATAATTTTACTTATTTAAGGCAAGGATATGTGCAATCATCATCACATGGCATCTGTATTAAGGTCAGATGCAATCTCCTGCTGTTAGGGTAGGATTTCACTCACTCACAGCTCACCTACTTTTCCAGATCTGATTGCACTAACTACTAGAAAAACTACAGGCCTCTTACAGCCAGGTTGCGTGAATTTTCTTTCTTAAGAAAGCAGGCTTCTAAGGAGCCACACCTCATCAATTGTAATTAGCTCTCTTTTCTTCCAGTGGTTTATATAAATGGGAATTTATTCAAGTGCTGAATCATAATGCTAATTCCAAAGTCAATTTTACCTGGGCAGACTACTAAGTCATTGGCATTAAATGAGAGTTGTTATGATTTTTCCACCCCTGTAACTGAAATCTACTGCACATTATGTGCTTTTGATAACAATGAAATCTACTTGAGCTGTGAGTTGCTTTATTTTCCCACAGATCTGCATCTGTTTATGTCAGACCAAAAGCTCTCAAAAGCAAGGATCTTGGTTAGAATAATCTCGCAAAAACTTCAATTTATATTGATTCATATCAGTCCACTATAGACCCTCTAGGGTTTTAGTATTTTTTTTTTACTAAGCTGAAGTTATCTTTTCTACCATGGAATTTCTAATTCTCAACAATGTACTGGCAGAATTGTTCCTATTTAACAGACCGGTGCAGTGTATCCCTCACAGAGAGTACGTAATATTGTATGGCTGTGATCTGTGTCATAACTGGATTTCAGAGTACTCTAGTAAATTAAAGGAAGTTTAAAGACAGTAATTCAAGCTAATGAAATTACTTTGGGCTTTCCTAAGTATCGGGGCTTTGAGATACTTGGAATAATGATATCACAGAAATTTAGGTCATGATTTTAATATGAAGCAGTCACTAGACTGGTCAGGGATCACTGCTTCTGGAATTCCCCATTCCTAAACAGAGAATTTTTTAAATGCAAGTTGAAAACAAAGCAAAAAAGATTCTTATGTTTTCAACAAAGGGGGATTTTCAGTTATTTTTTTGAATGCTGTAGTTCAACTGTTACATTGATTGCATCTCTTGCATGAACCTCCTGTCCCAGCTGCAGACATTTCTATTCCAACAATCACAGAATCACAGAATCATGGAAAAGTTGAAAAGGACCACAGTGGGTCTTCTAATCCAACCTCCCTGCTAAAGCAGGGTCATCCTGCTTTATGTTTGTGTCCAGATAGTTCTTGCATACCTCCAGTGAGGGAGAGTCCACAACTTCTCTGAGCAATCTGTATCAGTGCATGGTCACCTGCACAGTAAAGAAGTTCTTCTTCCTGATACGAGGAAACTTTCAGGCCTGGTGCCCCCTACATAAAAGATCAGTAACTGGGGGTAGCCCATGAGCTGCACCAGTGTCGTGGTTTAACCCCAGCC
>NW_008662520.1:0-783 GCF_000695815.1 Acanthisitta chloris
CAACTGATTGGCATCTGTACAGCCAAGCTTTAACACTAGAAAAGTTGTTCCATGCAGAGAAATCCTGCAGTTCAGCTCCCTGTTGATTGGTGTCCTGTATCTCCATACACCTCACATTCAAAGTCCTGCCTGTTCCTGCTCTCAAGGAGTCTCAGCCTCACCTCACCTGGCATCTCTGGGGGAGCCCATAATAATTAGATCTGTGCTTTGACATCAGAGTTGATGCGGAGTAGACTTCCCAAGGGAGGTGGAAGGGTTCTGAATTGTAGCAAGTGCACATAACCAATAGCAAAGCTCCAGTAAAACCTTTTGTATTCTTTTTTATGGTTAACATGTCCCTGCTCACCCCAAGAATCGGCAGCATGGCAAAGGTCATGGCACTGCTTTTTTCCTCTTGGCTGCTTCTTGGTTCATTTAAAAGGTGCTAAACTCAGTAACAAGTTTGCAGCCCTTTGATTCCTCTTCAGGCGGAACACCATGCCTTTCCCCGTGGGTCACCAGCTGGTATGAGAAGAAAAGGAAGAGCAAAGGATAATGTACTCCTTTGTTTTGAGAGAATGGCTTACAGAGGGTGGTAGTAGTGTAGAATTCAGTGTGTTTGTGTTGTATAAAACCACCACTGGATGGTACTTTTGAACAAACGATATCTGGCTTAATCCAGCTGGTCCTATAAACTGCCTTCAGGCTTGAGAAAAGGCTTCCAAAGGGTTCTGCTTGTTTATTTCTGTTTGTTTTTTTAAGTCATCATTTTATCCGTTAGGTACAGTTTGAGTCTTGGGAGAG
>NW_008662521.1:0-316 GCF_000695815.1 Acanthisitta chloris
CCCTGGGCAGGGCTCAGCTGCTGGCAGCAGAAGCCATGGGAGCCCCCAGCCCCCTGTGCCCTAGCCCTAGCCACACTCAGATCCCACAGTCTGGGGAGTCACTGTGTGACTCCTGTGTCAGGCTGAAGCCAGGGGCAAGCGCCTGCTCCAGCCTCCCCATCCCTGGGCACTGCTCTGCCCGCAGCCAGGCCCGCTGGAGCTTTACAGGGCGGGTGCTGTGTGGAGTCAGGGAAGGGTTAACACCTTCTTCCTTCCCCAGTAAAGCTCCTGCGTCTGGGGTTTCTCTTCCTCTGGCTGCTGCTGACATGGCTGGGCT
>NW_008662521.1:358-1009 GCF_000695815.1 Acanthisitta chloris
CCCGCCGGCCCTGCAACGTCTCATCCTGCGCTGCGCCTGCCCCGGGGCCGCTCAGACCCCTCCGGGACCCCTGCCTGCTCCCAGGTGGGCAGGGGGAGGCAGCACTGAGGGCTTGCCTTGGGCCAGCTCCAGCCCTGGCGCGGAATTTCACATCCCATGGGGCAGTGGTGAGGCAGGAGGGTCCTGTGGTACATACAGCAGTCCAGGGATTTGGGGGTTTCTGCGTCTGGCGATGGGGCATGATGCAGATCATCCCTCCTGCAGCGAGCTTGGGCTTGCTGGGCAACCTGGGGGCCAGGCTGGGGGGCTCAGTGCGGTGAGAACGGCACTGGGGCGTGGGGAAGGTGCTTGAGGGTCTGGTGCCAGTGGGAGCAGCACTGGGGCATCTGCGACGTGCTTGGGTAAATCAGCAGGGCTCTGGTATTGTAACTTTAAGCGACTTTTAACCTAATGCCACGGGCTGAGTTGTCTGGTTTGTAGGAGACTGAAAATATTAGGAAGTGTTGGCATCTGAGGGACGGTGTCGCAAGCTGAGGCGCCTCAGCCTTGGCAGTGGGGGGGTTTGAGAAGGAGGAAGCTCATCAGAACCCAGAGTGCAGCCAGAGAAGTGCTGAGCTCAGAGATTGCGGTCGCCCCAGGGAGGCTCCCACG